>NW_015115303.1:14122-25095 GCF_001443285.1 Poecilia latipinna
AAAAAAAAACAAAAAAAAACTTTGGGGTTGTGGTTTATAGGCCAGTGCGGCTCAAAGTTAGGAAAATACGGACTATAATCCTTACTGGATTTTTTTGTGAAGAACCCAGAGAATGTTATTTTATTGTGCTTTCTGGAAAACAATATATTTTTACATTTAGGCTCTCCTGCAAACGTCACACTTTTTCTGTTACAAACTGACTCCGGCCCCCCACGAGAGAAAGGAAAAGTTATGTGGCCCTCACAGGAAAAAGTTTGGGGACCCCTGTTGTAAAAACTCATTTCCTCTGCCCTCCATCTGGAGAAAAATACTGTCTCCTTTGAAATCTGCCTCTTTTTTGGTTTTGGTATGAAATGCAAGTGGTTTGCTAACAGAAGTGTCAGTGGTCTTATTTTAGCACTTTAAAGACCTGCCTGACCACACACTGGGCCCTGTGCTCTTCATTTGTAAATGGTCCACGTATGAGCAGTCACTGACCAAAACCCACAATTAATGTCCAAATTTCAACTGGGATTAAAAATTTTATTTTTTTTACACTCTCAAATTGCAAGCCGGCAGTGTTTCCTGGCGAGGGGAGGAAAAACCTCGGCAGGATTTTTACGACACGGTAACTTTCCACTGAAATCCAGACTTAATGACGCATCTTTGAGGCTTCCTGAGACAGGGATGGTGACCCCCTGCAACTATTCCAGGAAATTAGATTAGTCACTAATTGCTAACTCAACTGAAAGTCATCGTTTCACTCTGTTTAAATAATTATAGCTCCCAGATGAAAAACATTCAGAACCTTTTTTTTGTTTTGGCTGGTGAGTTTTGCCAGGAACTGAATGTAATAACACAATTTCAAAGGACATTTGGTTTCTCCTTTTTCTTCTTGCTTAACATGTCACCGTAAAACCTGAAAATTATCCAAAATATATGGGGTGTGTCACACATAGTGCTATTAAAGAGCTTCCTTAGGCAATTGACCACAGCTAATAAACCTTCAAAGGGCATTTAGGATGTTAGTGAGTGAGAACAAATGCATCTGTAACAACTGCGCTGTTTCTCTTTTCATGTTCTTGCTGTTTCCCTGGGCAACCCAGAACAGTCATCATCAGCACCTGAGTTTCATCCCTCCTTCACCTCCAGCTAGCTCTGCAAGGACACATCAAACAATGTGTCGTTGCCTCTTCTTTAACTTGCTCTGTGTTGTCTTTGTTCCTTGTTGGAATCCCTTTGTGTTTTTGAACCGTGTCCTAATTTCGTCCCGTCTCTAGCCACACCCTCCTCGACCATACCTCCAACACCCACTCCCTCCACCCTTTAGGTCAGTGGTCTCCGCCTGCATCATTCATCTCTAAACCGAAGCTTAGTCTCCCCATAAATCTTTAAAGCTTTCCTCGGTCTGAGCTCTGCATTTGAACACTACTTCTGATGGCTGTTCACAGTGGAGCCTAAGTATTCAGGGTCCTGTGGGGAACTCCATTTATTTTGAACAAATAATAAATGAAGGGCTTGAGAAAGTAAACAGAGACTGACTTTGTAGTGAGTGTAGCAGTGTAAAATGAGATATAAGTGGATGAGTCATCCCTCGCTGGCTCTTTACTAAGTCATCTGTTATTTGTAGAGAGTTTAGCAAGCTCCTTTATGCCTGTGTGATACTAACAAAATAAACCATTTGGTGAAAATCTTCAGGTAATATAATGTAAACGAGAATACAATTCTACCAAAATGACCTTCAGAATTCCTGAAGAACTATTAATAAAGAGCAATTTTAAAAGAGAACGTCTGTTTCAGTGGAACTAAAAAGACCAACCAGAAAAGAGAAGGCCTGAGCACAGAGCCTTGCAAAAATACATCCTTGGAACTTTTCACATTTTGTCACACTGCATCTACAAACTCCAAAGTATTTTGTAGGGATTTTATGTAACAGACAAACACAAAGTAATGAAGTGGGGCAAAAGTAAAACACTACTAGAGAGGAAACAATACAAAATAATAAAAATAAATTACAAGTCTTTACATGAAAATCCTCAAGATACATTTGTGGGAACTATTTTGTATTGATCTATCCCATAAAATCCCAATAAATCACCTGAAAGCCCATGGTTGAATGCATGACCAAAAAGTCATAAATATATTTGCTGTATGATTAACATTGTTGCTGTTTATTTATTTCAAAAGGGATGATGCACATGATATGGTATGCTAGTTTTCATCTGTAGTCCCTCAGGTTACAATCAATAAAAACACAATAACTGTCCATTACACACAAGTTAAGCTTTTTCCATCAAAAAAGAGAATATCAATGATAATAAATAAAAGCTGTTTTTCAATCTACAAAACATATTAGGTTACAAATTTAAAAATCCATATAGCACAAAAGTTCACCAGAATACAACCCATTCATATTAAAAGCAGAATGAATATTTGATTTTCTAAGAGTCATAATTTAGTAGAAAAAAGCTTTAAAAGACTGACATATTCTTGTGCGCTTTTATTCCATTCAGTTCTGTGGTTTTTGTGTACTTTTCCCTGTTTAGGCCTTTATTATTATAAGTGTATACAACAAATCCGGTGAGCACAGACACTTGTGGTTAAACATTGACTCCAGCCAAGTCCTGCAACTAACCTTAATATATAAGATGCCCTTCAGCAGCTGCAGCACGTTTACAATATAGACTGAATCAGTTCTCATCAAACATTAACAAATGCAGTGCTCATTGTTTTATTTTTTTACAGCTCTAAATAACTTTTCCTTGCAGTTGGCATTTTATGGACATGAACACTCAGTCACAGTCTGACCAAGCTTACTTTATAGCTGTCTGTCACTCATATACTAACACTCACACACACACACACGCACACAACTCCCATCTCCCCTCTCACATGAAAGATTTAGCCCCAGCATGCCGGGAGCTTATTGTTCTGGCCGGAGAGTCATAACAGTACTTGGCTGCCTTTTTCTACCTCATATGCTTTTAAAACTCCAGGCTTAAAAAATTCAAGCAGAATCGCACTGAATTGCAACAGAACATCAAGAGTGATGAAAATATCAAACCAGGATTTAAAGGGCCAGCTGCGAATGGGGCCCCTCTAAACAAAGACTCCACATGCTTGACTGTAAGGAAAAAACTTTTGTTTTTCATGAATTTTAATGCTGTTTTTTTTTCTCATGAAACAAATGCGATTCACTTTTTGGTTTGAAAGAGCGAGCTATAAGATGGTCAGATGGTGTTGGCACTCCAGTGTATAATTTTCTATGTATAACCCAGCCTCTGAGGAATAACGATCAGTGCTGGTGTTTACGTTTTTCTCCTGCTCTGCTTTTCGACATGCAATAAATGCAAGTAGGAAGACATGCATCTGTGTAAACTGTGAACATGTGCATCTATGCGCAAACCGTACATTCTTCAGTCATCACAGCTGGGAAACCCTCTACTTATATAAGTCTGGCCTATATCTCTTTGAACCCATTTCACCCGCTCCGCGTTTTCCCTCCGGGGGAAATTAGGCGGGATAACAGAGGAAGGTGCAAATCTGGATAAGCTCCCGATTTGCACCTGTTGACTTAGGAGTGAAAATCAAAACAACCTGTGTTCCACTTGGGTGTGGTCAAATGCATGGATACACGAAGCAATCATACCTGTACGCGTGGAAATGTGCATGTATCGTCCCAGATGGAGCGAAACCCGCCAGATGTTTGCGTTGTCACGAATTTTGTACTGGTTTTAACTATCAGGGTTGTGCGCTCTCAGGATGTTGTGATCAGGCTCACATGGCTCTGCTCATGAATAGACTAATGAGTGTGTTCGAAAATAAGGTTATGCAGGGGAAAGTTTTTGGCACACAGCCATGCAAAATTCATCAAAGCTCCAGAGAGACAGCTCAGCCTATGGATGTTTAGGAGGAGTAACCTTTTACAAACAGAAACATACTCTAATTTGTGTATTTTAGCAGAAACAACCTCAGAGAATGTACGTAAATCTTTATTTACTAAAAATCTTCCATATAAGGAAAAATAATCCAGCAACTTTGAAATTCGTTAAGGTGTGAGATGTTTATGCACTCTACTTTATTTTAAGAAACATTTCAAGTAAAGAGCACATGGTAATTTATTGGTTATCTCACATGTTACAAAACATAAAGCTTTGGTCAAAATAATAGCAACCTAACATCACCATAACCAGATCTGTCATTAATTTTCTACATTAGCCAGATGTAGTAAAGTAATAGAAAACCAACAGATTCAGCAGTTTTGTCCCTCATGGTGCTGATTCTCTATTCAGTTCAAAAACACTTTGTTTATCCCAAAGAGAAAATGTTTTTTGTGAAAAGTGATGTCATCCTAGTGTTTTCAAAGATGGTGATGCTGTGAGCATCTATGTAACAGTCAGTCTTCCAACAAACCTGAAGAAGCCTCTGACTGAAAACACTGTTGCTCTCATTCACGGGAAAAAAACGAGTGGCTCTTATTTAAGGACGAAATCAGAGATTGTTATATTGCTGGTTGAAATCTCCCCTGAGAATCTGGTTCAGCCACTGTAGAAAGTGGCTGAACAGCAAATTTTCATATTTTTCATACAAAGAAGAGTCACTGGTTGCTATGGTGATTCCTACTTTTTCAGGGCAGCAGGATGTCTTTACATCAGACCGACAAACAGAAGCTGTCATGTTTAGTGTGCTACGACTGCTGTGCAGTATTATTATAAATATCATTATGAAATGTTTTTGACAAGCACAGTATTTTAATAAGACAGAAAGGATTTCTGTTGGAAAAAAATAGATTCTCTTTTAGAAGAAAGTCATGAAATATCGTACATTTTGGAGTTGGTTATTTGTTTTTTTATACCGATACATTTTTTTTATTCTGTTCTGGATAACAAGAATGGGATATGGGACACTTTATTCACCAAGTTTAATGAGTAGTCTGGTTTTGCAAACCTGACTGGATGTATGTGATTGCATTTAACATAAAATTACAATTAAAGCTACTGGTTGGGAACCTGTGTATTTGTTTCTGGTACGTCAGTAAATCTGATGCAAAAGCAAAAACGACAGGGACTGATGACAAAGCTGCTCCTCTGGTCTCACTGGGGGTTGATTTTTGCTTTAAAAACTGATCTGGTAGGACGCTGGAAAAGACTATTGTTGTGTTCATGTTGTGCTAAAAGGAGTTAGCCTGTCTGTAAAGCAGTTCAAGGCTAAAATAACATCTCAATGCTAAACATATAGCAGCAGCACAGACGTACCAATGTTAACATCAGCGTCCAAAGTCCACATTTCTGAAGAAGTACTTTTTCAAAGAAGCTACATGAATAAAAGCTTGAAAATTTGAATAGGTATAATAGCACTTTGCATTGATCTGATAGTTTAATAACATAAATGTGACATTAAAAACAATAAATGTCTGTTGTTGAGCTCATGTGACTATTTATTAAATAATTCTGCAACAAAAAGTGTTTTTGAATTAATTACAGATTCTGCAATTTAGTTGATTATTTTTTATCCCAGTTTTCTGTTATTAGTTTAAGGTTTAAATGTTGTTTTCACTGTAGAGAGTGGCTGAACTGTAAAACTCCAAATTGGGTTCAATTTAATCACTTATTTAGCCAAAAGTCTAGCCTATAGGAAGAATATGTATCATGATTATTCTGGATTGTTTTTATATATGAGGAGAAACATATTGAACAGAAAATGCTCTTCTACAAATACTTTCCCATTGGGGCCGTTAATAGTAAAGATAAACAGCAGCGATAGGTCAGTGTCAGACGGGTTAAAGCCAAGAGTCCTTCTCCAGACCATCTGGCAGTTTCCAGCTGTGCACAACAAGTTTAGGGTGGTTTTATGCAATTTTACTGTCAACTGGAATCAGTTCAACAAGAACAAGGAATCTAAAAGGAAGTTCTTGAGAAAACAAAATTATATCAACAAATATCAGTAATTTTTACCAGTGGCTGCATTGGTGCCACATGACGGCACTACAGGAGCATTACGTTTCACCGTTACGTGAGACAAGAACTGGGCAGTGAGAAATGTGATGTAGGGGAATCGATAGAGGAAGACGGAAGAGTTCAGGTCAGCCAGGGGTTGGCTGTCTGGTTGGCTGGCTGGTCGGGGACTTGTCCGTGTTTCCAGACACACAAAATCATTTAAAGCTGTGATCTACACTTCCTCCTCTCTACTTCCCACTGAGACAGAGGTCATGAGGGACCAGAGGCAGAGAGAGGCGCGCAGGAATGAAAGGCGAGATGGTGAAGAGACGCAGCATTGTTATTCCTTTTAAAGAATTCTGAAGGACTACATGTAAGGAGGGGGGAGGGGGGTGGAGTGGAGACCATTGAAACTGCTTTGAATTTAGGTCCATTTTGAAACAATCTCATCATTGCGACATTACATTTGCTGTGTGGATTGAAGAGAGAAAACGGGTAGAGAGCATGCAAAGCTGCAAGAAAACGAGGAAACAAAGGACACAGGAGACCAGAGAGGGAGGGGTGGGGTGGGTGTTGTGCAACAGCTTGACATTGACCAGGGTTGTCAAATGATGACGCGGCACTCCCATTGTCTCATGTGGTTGTAGTGTAACCCCCCTTCTCCTTTCTGTCCTCTCCATCTCTCTCAATTAGAGCCACACACACACACACACTTCTAGTCCCGTTTCCTCACATAAGTCAGAACAAAGCAGTCAATGTTTTATTGATATTGTAGATTTCTTGAGACAATCGTTGATTCAGTGTGCTTGTGAGGCAAAGAAAAACAGCAACAAAGGTGGATGATCTAAGACAACAAGTGCAGATTTTAAAACCGAGAATTTGACGAATATTTTGAGAAAGAAAAGCAGAAGTAAAATCAGGAAAGTAATAAAGTATTCAAGGAAAT
Source organism: Poecilia latipinna (assembly GCF_001443285.1). NCBI lineage: Eukaryota > Metazoa > Chordata > Actinopteri > Cyprinodontiformes > Poeciliidae > Poecilia > Poecilia latipinna. The sequence continues at coordinate 20,984 of NW_015115303.1, forward strand.
TGTTAAAATTCACAAATTTCACAGTTTCGCTTTTCTTTGTAGCAGAGCTGAGAAAGTTATTGTTTTCCATAATACTATTAACACTGCTAATTAAAAATGTGTTAGTGACTATGTATGCTTCAATATATTTTAGACTGTGTATATTATAAACTACTAATTAAAACGGATTCTGCCCAGTGGTGCAAAAAGTGGATATACAACGCATTGGGTGCCAAAGTAGTGTGGGCGCCAAAAAAACTCCTCTGCATTTCCTGTATTTAGCAGCTATTTGTGTAAGTGTGAATAGGTTTTGTCACAATAACAAACTTTGCTTGACTATAAATTGTCCCAGAAATTATTGTGATAAACTATTTTTTTCAAGTAATATATATAGAAAATTGGATTATAAAGCAAGTTCACCCTCTCAAAGACCAATAAACTTTAATTTTGTACAGAACACTGGAACTGGGAGATATTTTAAATTTTTTTTTTACATTTTCTTTTTTACATTTCAAATAAACAAAACAACCAAATGATCAAGGATTCCTGGAAAGTTATTCGGTTGTATTGTTCGATTGTAAGTTATTTGGTTGTAAGTGGTTATAAAAACCACTTACAACCAAAACCATAAATAAAACTGATTATGATGCCTTAAAAAATATCAGAATGGAAATTATGAAGCTTATTTTAATTTATCATGCTATTAATTGACTACTGCGACAGACTTATGTGTGAATAATATGATCAATGACAGAGGTGCCAACATTTAGTTGTTAAACATTAGTTACATTGAACCTTAGAATTGAAATTGCGCAAAATAAATTTGCTTAATGGTAGCATGGCAACTCAAATTTTTTGATGAAAAGTTTCACATTAAGAAAGTCACATGATCAACAACCGGACATTACTAATGGCTAAAACGAAGAAAAGGACGACAGGAAGTGGTAAGAGGAAGATTGGGATGGCGGGGGGTTCAGACAAAAAAAAAAAAAAAACTCCATAGTATAAGAGGCTTGTAGCTCCAACTCCTGAATAAGATGTTGATGTCTCCTTTGATTTTGATGGCTGATAGATCCTGAGATGGATTTCTCTCTCTCTCTCTTTTTAACTACAATTGAACCTAATTTCTGTTTGCTTATTTGTTCCACAATTGGAAGAACTAGAAATAAGCATCATGTCTATCTTTCATTTTCTTCCTTTAAGTGTTCATTAGTTTGAAGATAAGTAATTGTACACTGTTTAGATCTTGACTTCATAATTGTGAAAGACCGTAATTGTTTTGGGTTTTTTACTGAAAACTACTCTCCACATATGCTTTGTCAGGGCATGGATGATTTATGTTTGTGTCTTTCTGTGCAGACGACTGTATTCAGTCCTTTTGGAAGCGGAAGCGCCTTCACACAGCGAGCATCCGCTCTCCAAACCAGCCACTTCACATTAAACACTTCCTGAAGAGCTGAAATGAGTGGACATGATCCATCAAATATATTCCAGACTCTGCCAAGGTGGTGCGGCACACAGTAAGCTGATGGATACTTTGGACTGTATTTTTTAAGTAGAAATAAAGAAAATGCAAAGAGAAGAAATTTTCTGATTGGCTCAAACTGTTGACATGAAAACAGAAGCAGACAAGAAAAAAAAATCAATAAAAGTTTTAACTGCACAGGAAACGTGCTAAATGCCTTACTTTATTGGGAAATATGACATGAATATTGGTTTCTTGAAGAGGGGAAGGTGTAAAAATGTCAGAAGAACACCTATTTTGACGTTTTTAAAGTGGAGAAAAATAAAAAAATAAATAAAATGAAATGGAAGGTTGGGCAAAAAAAAAAAAGGTTAGAAATAGACTGCAAAGTGGGTTCTTATAGGTTATCTTTTGTTTTTAGTTTTCAGCTTCGTACTTTTTATTTATTTTGGTTCCTGTTGCTTAAAAGGAACTGAACACTGACAGCAGAACGTGGTTTATCAGCTGAACATCTGATAAGAGCTTTAAAAAAAGCATCAGTTTACTTAAATTTACAAAACAGAAAATAAGACACATTTTAAAAAATCGTAATGATGGAGCGGTCCTAATCTGCAGGGATAGTTTATTCCAGAGTTTTCTCTCTTTCCACACTGTAAAAAATAAAATTTAGATTTTACGGTAAAACGCCAGCAGCTGGGGTTGCCGAAATTCCACCGTAAAATAGAAAATTGATTTTACCCGTAATTGTTTTTTTTAATGGTTGAATTTCGGCAACCCCGGCTGCCAGCGTTTTACCGTAAAACAAAAAAACAGATTTTACCCGTAATTGTTTTTTACGGTTGAATTTTGGCAACCACGGCTGCCGACGTTTTACCATAAAACAAAACAAAACAAAAAAAACAGATTTTACCTGCATGTCATGATGGAGTCTAATTTCCTAACCCATGCAGAACACCAGGCGGAGAACAGAAATCAGTTAAATAAGTTTATTGTAAACACAAAATAATGATCAACAATCGGGTTCTGGGAAAATTCTGCAATCTGGATCACTGGAGCACTGGGAGGTAAAAAAAGAGAGATGGTGAGTTCAGGGGTTGTTGAAAATGGCAGTGTCAGAATAAACGGACTGGTCTTACTTGGGTGGAGGTAGGTTTTGTCCGGGGGGAAGAATCACTGTGGCTACTGGGGCTTGGTTCAGGTAGAGGGTTGGTGCTTGACTGACCAAGAGGCTGCGGTGGAGGGCAGACAAGTAAGCTTTGGATCACAGAAGGCGAGGAGCGAGTGAGACTGACAACAGGGTAATCCAAAGAGGTTTGGTTTACTGCGGAGGTGTCAGTAGAACTCTGGCAACCAGTGGGTTCACAGCGTCATGAGGAATAACCTGAGGAAGAAGCACAAAGAGATATCACTTGAAGTCCACAACAGGAGATCACAGTGATATGGATGGAGGGCTGGAGTACCAAATACTGGCTAACACTCTGGATCTGAAGTGTCGGCAGCTCCGTCCTCATATACTCCTCCAGATGATCTGATTAATTGCAGCTGTGCAGGAATCCAGGAATCAAAGTCAATGCCCTTGGGAGGGAACAGCCTCTTGGCACTCTCTCGTGGTAAAAGAGGGGGAAAGCAGCAAAAAGGAACCATTCCAATAACCCGGGTTCCCAACACCGTAAATTGATTTTATGGTGGAATTTTGCCAACCCCAGCTGCCGGCGTTTTACCGTAAAATCTATGTTTTTTTACATTGTGGGGTTCCCAGAATTCCACCATGAAAAAAAATTACACACGCCACATGCGCAGCCTGTCGCAGCACCTCGTGGACCTCTGGATGTTTGTAACTCGGCGCGGATCGCGCGCGCCACCGTTCACACAAACTGGACGATCTGGAAGTTGGTCTTCCAGGCGGCTACAATGTGAACCCTTAACTATAAATGCCATACTGCTGTCTTGGCTCAAAAACACGCTCAACCCGAACTGTCAAAGCGCGTCTATAACTGAGCCTTCAGTCCCTGACATCACTGCTGTACCACTGACAGAGAGAAAAGGGGTTGTCAGCTAGGCGGCTTGGTTGATGCACTCAGTGTTCCTGTAACTAGTCCGGCTCCTTTGCTGATTTGGTCCAGTTCATCTCCAAGACAAGGAACAAAATATGCGTCCAGTTTTTGGCTTTTCTTTGCTCTCTTTTTTCCATTCTTTTCACTTTGCCGCTTCATGGAGCTCCACTCACATTAACTTAGTCGGCTGGTGACAAGCTTTATCCAGAATGCTCTTGGAGACAATAAGGACGATCCACTTGTAATTTAATGTGTCATAACTTACAGTGTTGTATAGTAACAAAGTAAAAGTACTTCACTACTTTACTTAAGTATATTTTGGAGTACTCATACTTTCCTCGAGTATGAAAATTTTTGATAACTTTCACTTTTACTTCACTATATTTCCGAACTTAATTGCATACTTTTACTCCGATACATTTTCAATGTGTGGTTTAGTTACTCGTTACAAAAAAGCGAGAGAGAAACGCTAGTGTTATGACCCCGCCTACTGATTGACTGCAACGAAGTCGGTGGCCTACTTGCCTGGGCTTGTTCATCACCACCAATAGGATACACCTGTTTAACTTCTCCCATTAAACACAAAGCAAGTCTCGCAATCAGCAGCAGCCACA
>NW_015115303.1:27269-30232 GCF_001443285.1 Poecilia latipinna
GTGGTAAAAGAGGGGGAAAGCAGCAAAAAGGAACCATTCCAATAACCCGGGTTCCCAACACCGTAAATTGATTTTATGGTGGAATTTTGCCAACCCCAGCTGCCGGCGTTTTACCGTAAAATCTATGTTTTTTTACATTGTGGGGTTCCCAGAATTCCACCATGAAAAAAAATTACACACGCCACATGCGCAGCCTGTCGCAGCACCTCGTGGACCTCTGGATGTTTGTAACTCGGCTCAACCCGAACTGTCAAAAGCGCAACACTAACTCAGCCTTCAGTCCCTGACATCACTGCTGTACCACTGACAGAGAGAAAAGGGGTTGTCAGCTAGGCGGCTTGGTTGATGCACTCAGTGTTCCTGTAACTAGTCCGGCTCCTTTGCTGATTTGGTCCAGTTCATCTCCAAGACAAGGAACAAAATATGCGTCCAGTTTTTGGCTTTTCTTTGCTCTCTTTTTTCCATTCTTTTCACTTTGCCGCTTCATGGAGCTCCACTCACATTAACTTAGTCGGCTGGTGACAAGCTTTATCCAGAATGCTCTTGGAGACAATAAGGACGATCCACTTGTAATTTAATGTGTCATAACTTACAGTGTTGTATAGTAACAAAGTAAAAGTACTTCACTACTTTACTTAAGTATATTTTGGAGTGCTTCATACTTTCCTCGAGTATGAAAATTTTTGATAACTTTCACTTTTACTTCACTATATTTCCAAACTTAATTGCATACTTTTACTCCGATACATTTTCAATGTGTGGTTTAGTTACTCGTTACAAAAAAGCCAGAGAGAAACGCTAGTGTTTTGACTCCGCCTACTGATTGAATGCAACGAAGTCGGTGACCTACTTGCCTGGGCTTGTTCATCACCACCAATAGGATACACCTGTTTCGCTTCTCCCATTAAACACAAAGCAAGTCTAGCAATTAGCAGCTGCCACATGGAGGAGGAAACTGAGACCACATCGACTGCAAATACGTCGGACACGGCTCCAGGGGAACCAGCAGCAGCTGCTGCTGAGAGCCCATGGGCTTATTTAAACACAATGTATTCTTTCTTGGGTGTTAAAGATGCGTCGTACCGCATGAAGTGTATTCTATGCCTGCCCAAAGATGTGGAAATTCTATCGTACAAAACCTCCCCGTCTAACCTGAAGAAACACATCGAGGTAACTTCTTATGAAATGATTATAATCCTCCTGTTTCAGTAACTATAACTTGGTAACTAGGCACTATTGTGAAATCTTGAGCATAACGTTACCTGTATCAATGAACTTTGTTTGGCATTGTTTCAGTTCCACACGTTTAGCTTAGGCCTAATGTTGACTGTAGCAGGCTACCTAGACTCCTCTGTTCAAGGGGAGACGGAAGCCATAGCGATAGCAATTTAGACTACATTTAACAAATATAGGAAAGGCATGCAAGTTCAAAACCACAAACCATTAACATTTGCTACTCTTTAAAACTGGAACAAACTTTGTGTGTGCTTCTACTGTCTTAAAGCCAAGGTTAGCCGACCTTGCAGTCGCCACAATAGCTACGTTTACATGATGGCCAATGTTCAACACCAACCAGTTTACTTAAATAACATTGTACTAGATTAAGTGTGTTTGAATTTATGTTGCAACCTAAGGAAATTAGTGTTTGTAACTGATGTGTGGGTCAATTTATGTCCAATTTATTTATTTTTTTGGTTTTTCAGAGAAGGCATCCGCACCATGTTCAGAAATACATTGAATTGACCACAGCAAAGCACAAAAGGGCCAGATGACCACCCACCCCCGCCAGCAAGCAGGCCACATTGACTCACATCTGGGCCATGACTCCTCATAAGAGTGTTGAGAAGGCCATTGTCAAATATGTTGTACATGGGCTGCAGCCCTTCCCAGTAGTCCAGCAGGAGCCATTCAGAGAATTCATCAAGGACTTTGTCCCTAATGCCAAGATGCTGTCACGGGTGACGCTCACATCCAAGATCGAAGATGGCTTTAAAGAAATGAAGTCTGCGCTGATTGAAGCGATGAAGGGGGTCAACTACATAGCTACTACTACTGATTGCTGGTCAGTGAGAAGGCGAGGGTTCATTGGCGTTACGGCACACTGGATCGACCCGGATAATCTTGAGAGATGTTCAACAGCCTTGGCATGCCGACAGCTGAGGGGATCCCACACTTTTGATCTCTTGGCCAATGTGTTAAATGACATCCACGCAGAATTTGAAATCAGAGGCAAGATTGTGAAGACAACCACTGACAATGGTGCAAACTTTGTGACGGCTTTTCGAGTGTTTGGGGAGGACGAAAACAACAATGAAGAGGGAGTTAAAGCTGAAACACAGTCTGAAGATGGAGATACTGGAGTGCCTGAAGAAGATGTGGAGTACATTGACACTGCAGTGTCAATGTACTCCAAGTTAAGTGCTGCATGAAGATGATGGGTTTGAATTCCAGCTGCCAAGACACCAACGCTGTGCTTGTCATATTCTAAACCTCATCGCCAGTGAAGACTCCACAAATGCAAACTCCAGTGATGCATATAAGAAGCTGCACCATGCAACGTTTGCCTGTGGAACAAATGTGGAAGATCCACACTTGCAGCAGAGATGGCTGAGGATGTCTGTTCTCTTCAACTTCTAAGGCCAAATAAAACAAGGTGGAACTCGACGTTCATGGCCGTGGAACGTCTACTCAGGATTTGTAAAGAGAAGGGAGAGGGAGCTTTAAGAGCTATTGCCACTGACCTGAAGGTCCCAATGTAAGTAGGCCTAAAGTTTTTTTCTTAAGTAAAACTAGAACTGCAGATAAACAAATGACAATGTGAATAACAGCATCTATAAACAAAAATCACTGGAAATCTATCAGAAATGTCAATTTTCTATTCAGTTTTATAATCCTTGGTTCTATCTAACAAAAATCCGGATGCGTCTTCTTTTTTTGTCCACACAGGTTGAACCCAGCTGAAC
>NW_015115303.1:34974-48348 GCF_001443285.1 Poecilia latipinna
CCCTCCCAATTCTTTTCTTTTGCATAATGACCAATATAAAAAATATCATTCAAACTGCATTTGCCTTGTTTTACTTTTTACTTATACTTTTCATTACATTACTTGAGTACATCCATTTTTACAGTAATTTCCATACTTTTCAGATACTTTAAGACTTTAACTCAAGTAACATTTCAGTCAGTGACTTGGACTTTTTCCAAAGTCATATTTTGGAGCGGTACCTATACTTTTACTTGACTCTGAGATTTCAGTACTTTATACAACACTGATGAAGAGGGATACGTGTGTAGCTATCTTGATGCTCCAGGTGGGACAAGACATCGTGCAGGACAGTGGCAACAGCATCTTCAGTTGATCTGTTAGCTCTGTAAGCAAACTGGTGTGTGTCAAAGGTGTGAGGAATGAATAATTGAATATGACTCTGAACCAGTCTTTCAAAGCATTTCATCACCAATGGTGTGAGAGCCACTGGTCGGTAGTCGTTCAGGCAGGTGATGGGTGATTTTTTAGGAATGGGAACAATGATGGAGGATTTCAGGCAGGATGGGATTCTGGCTTGAGAAAGGGACTGATTAAATATTTTTGTAAAGACTCCAGCCAACTGCTCTGCACAGTTACTCAGCACACGTCCAGGAACACCATCAGGTCCTGCTGCCTTTCTGCGGTTGACGGATTGTAGCGAGTGTCTCACTTCTAATTCCTCCACCTGGAAGATAGAGGTGCTTAGTTGCACTTCTTGATTAGAGACAGTTGTCATTGGAGGCTCAGACTTGAAACGAGCAAAGAAGTGGTTCAACTTTTCTGCTTGTGAGATGTCACCTTTGGCTGTTCCATGGTTGGTTCTGTAGTTGCTAATGTGCTGGATTCCCAACCAAACCTGTCTGTTGTTGTTGTTGTCCAAATGCTCTTCAGTCTTCTCCGTGTAGTCCCTTTTAGCTTTCTTGATTCCTCTTTTTAGGTTGCTCTGTGCCAAGCTGTAGAGGTCCTTGTCCCCAGACTTGAAAGCAGCATTTCTTTAAGCAGCTGCTGGACTTCTCTGGTCATACATGACTTTCTGTTTGGGAAGATCTTGATACGTTTTTTTTCACTGTAACGTCAGTGCAGGTTTTGATGTCACAAAGAACGCTGTCAGTGAATAATTCCAGGTCTGTATGTTCAAAAATATCCCAGTTTGTTTTTCCAAAACAGTCCTGTAGTTGCTGAGAGGCATCGACAGGTCAGCTAGTGATGGTTCTTATGGTGGAACGTTCAGATTTCCTCAGGGTGGTATATGCAGGAATCAAAAACAGTGACGTGGTCAGACTGCATCAGGTGAAGTAACTGCTTGGTTCTGTTCTATAACACAATTTGATGTTAGAGTAGACCTTATCCAATGTATTGAGTCCTCTGGTAGCACACTTTACATGTTGATGGAATTTGGGGAGCACTACCTTTAAGTTGACATGATTAAAATCTCCAGCAATAATGAAAACTGCATCTGGACAGCATAATAACTCTGTTGGTTATTAATGCTCTTATACAGTATTCTGAGGGGCGAATTTGCATTGGCAGAGGGTGGAATGTAAACGACAGTGATCATTATTACACTAGGAAGGTAGAAAGGTCTGCATTTCAGAGTCATATACTCCAAGTCGGAGGTGAACTGGCTGTCCACAGTCAGTGTCTGTACACCAGGTGTTGTTGATATACACACCGACTCCTCCCCCTCTGCTCTGACCAGAGTCCGCGGTCCTATCAAAACGCCGTGTAGTATAGCCTATTTGCTCAATGGCTGAGTCTGTGATTCCTGGATGAAGCCAGGATTCTGTAATCATGACTACGCAGCTGTCCCCGACAGTTCGGTCTGTAAAGGTCAGGAGCCTTAGTTTGTCTATTTTGTTGACAAGGGATCTGGCGTTAGTGAGGAGAATGCTGGGAAGCGGAGCTTTATGAGGCCGTCTTCGTAGTCTCACCAAAACTCCGGCTCTGCAGCCTCTCTTCTGTTTTCTTTCTTTGCGCCGTCTGTGCGCCTTTGAATCTGGAGTGGTACTCCATGGAGAGCCGGGAGTTCTTGCTATGTCCTCCGGGATGTTATGAGAGTGTAAAAAATCAGCTGTAACACTCCGTTCGCAGCAAAGACCGATCTTCAGAAGAACATGCTTACTGTAACGGTGGTTCATGTTTAGGCAAGAGGTGGTTCGCCCAACATAAAGTGAAATGGTCCAAGTTAATACCACCGAGACGCAGGAAAAGTGCCAAGCCACTGCATCTAGTGCGCCGCCGTTACCGTTAAAAAATTAAAAAGAGATTACCTTAAAAATGACTGGACAAATAAATGTTGACTGTCTTCACTGTACTAAAATGTCTACAGTGATGCATTTCTGCATCACTGTGGTTTTGAGCCTTTAATCTGTCAGTTATTGTTCTTTTCACTTAATGTTTTCCATGTGTTTAGGTTGTTTTTCATACAATGCCGTTATTTTTATTTAAAAAGCCACTGTTCTGACTATAGAACACTGTTGTTTCAGTTCTCGATGTCTTGTTCTCTGCAGGCCCTTTCTGTAACCGTACGTGGGACGGTTGGATGTGTTGGGACGACTCTCCGCCCGGGACTTCCATGCAGATGTGTCCTTCGTACTTTATAGACTTTGACCCCAGTGGTAAGGCCTTCAAAAGCTTTGCATACATGTGTATTAAAGCTTGTTTTGTTTTGCATTTATCTTAATTATATGGGTATCATGCTTCCTGGAAAAGCAATAACTACTTTGAGTGCACATTGCTGTTGACTGAGTTTTTCCTCATTTCTTACAACAGAAACAGTTACCAAAATTTGCAATCCTGATGGCCAGTGGTTCCACCATCCAGAGAGTAAGAGAGTCTGGAGCAACTACACACTGTGTTCTGCCCACAGTAAAGATAAACTCAAGGTAAAGCCTGTTGTGCCTTGGGCGGTAGCCCATGTTGCCCATATCAGAAACCGCCACTGGTTGAAACTATATTAATCCATCTACATTCATGACTCCAGATGAGACACTGTAAATTTGATGGTCCTACTAACATATTATAATAGAGACTATGCAAACTCCCCCAGCTAAACCCATGCTTTTTTTGTCTTGTTGCTAGGTTAAACGTTATGTTGTGCAGCTGTGTACTAACTATGACCAAACCTTTATGTTGTCTTGCAGTTTACACTCAGTCTCTATTACCTGGCTATGGCTGGTCATGGTATATCCATCGTTTCTTTAATCGTCAGTTTGGTCATCTTCTCCTATTTAAAGTGAGTCTAATTGTCTGATCCAATTTAATGTGTATTTGTTGAGTATTCTTGTTTTAATGACTTTAAACGACTAAATAAATGTCACAGAGAAAAATTTCGATTTTTAAAGACATATTTTTATATCTTTAAAAACATAACTAATCTGATTGGTTTTATCTTCTCTGTAATATGTTTTTCTTCTTCAGAAGTCTTAGCTGTCAGAGGATCTCTCTCCACAAAAACATGTTCATCTCTTTCATCTTTAACTCTGTGTTTACCATGGGGTGGCTTTCAATGACCTCCTGTGGTAGTCAAACCATAAGTGCCATCAACCCTGTGAGTTGATGAATTGCTTCATTTCATTACACCTAAGAATTTGACTTTAATTGATTAGAAAAAAACATAGTTACATACATTATTTAAGCTGGACTTATTGCTGTTTGCAGAAGAGGTGCTAATTCATAGATTTCTGTTGTACTTGCACTGATTTCTGTGGATTTGTGTTTTCTATCAGTGAAAAAACTTTTGAATTTCTTACCATCAGGTCAGCTGCAAGATTCTAGCTACGTTAGTTCAGTATACCGCTACCTCCAACTACTTCTGGATGCTGTGTGAGGGCATCTATCTCCACACACTTATCATAGTGGCCGTCTTTGTGGGGGAGCAGCAGCTGTTTTGGTACTATGTCCTGGGATGGGGTAAGTCTGGAAGTTCTGGTTATCTACAGCTGTTTCATATCCACTTCTTTGCATTAAATGCAAGATGTCACAGACAGCTACCTTATATAATTGATTGCTAATCAAGGCTTTAAGAAGGGCAGAAGCATTGCATGTTTCTAATTTGTGCACTGGACTTGACTATGCTGATTGCTGGGAGACTGAAGGAAGTTGTGAGTTTTTTTTAAACTACATTTTACATTCCAAAGGATTTAAGGCAGAATGTGCTTGAATAAGAATGTATTTAGATGCATTTCAAGTTATTTCAGACTATAAAGACAACCTACATACAAATAAAGTTATCTCCATAGTCGAAGTTCAATAGTCTGAAAAGTTTTACATCAGCTTCGAGGAACTATGTTTAAATTTTGGTTTGATGACCAGAGGGCTCATTTTAGTGGCTTTTATAATTCTGTTTTAAAGGAAGGACCTTGACCATGCAGGACCATAAAAATGAATCACTTACATCACTGTAAATAGTGATGTGAGCTTTTCTGTTTGATCCTGTTAAAACACTGCTGCAGAGTTTTGGGCCAAACAAAGGCGATCAAGAGCTTGTTTTTGCTGATTCATGTGAAAAGTGTGTTACAATAGTCTAGTCAAAAGGAAATAAAAGCATGAATAACCGTCTGAGGATCCCATTTTTACACCAGCCTTCATAGTTTTATCTCAAATGACAAAAAGTGGGCAACCTTACCTTCTCACTTTGTCTTCTGGCTATTAGCTTGAAGTCCATTGATATGTTGTGAGGTGTTTGAACATCACTGCTTGGCGATCAAATCCTCTTTGGTTTTTAAGTTTACCAGCAGTCCTTGTAAGTTTTCCATCTCATGTTTATAATAAGAGGATGATAAAGCAGAAAAAGCTGCCATCTTGCTCTTCTAAATTGCTGTCACACACTCCAGAACACTTGGTAAGTCTTGCAGTACATTTGTCTGTGCCTTAGCACACCTAATTCAGGAGAATCAGCAAAAATAAAAAGGTTTTTGGACTCATCCATGATGCCAAGAGCAGAAAAACTCTATCAAAAAACCAACAAAACAAAAACGGAACACCCTGGAGTTGGTACCATCCAGCATCCAGGGTTCCTGATTGGTTCACATAAATGTCTGGAAACTAGTGAAGATGGAAAACTCCAGAGTGATAGATCACATCAACCATCAGGGAACTGTCAACAGTAGGCTCAGTAACCTGCTGTATGGGCAGGTTAAGGATTATCTGGAAATAATCCTGTTTTTACAGGATTATTTCCAAAGGAACCTTCTGTCCCAGGAAGAGATTGAGGATTATTTGTCTCTCTTGACATGACCTGGGTAAAAAGGAATTTATTTACTGCAAGTCCTTCTCCAGAAGAAATTCAACCCAAGTGGTTTCTGGGGAATGGTGTGAGAGCAGTGTGTTTCTCTTGGGTGTTTTCTGGTTGAGGTGCTTTACTTTCTACAGTGACTGTTAGAAAAGGAAGAAAGGCTTTTACAACTATAAGAGTTTATCTGGACCTGTTGAAGGTATTTCCTTGAACACTCTTTCTGTTCTGCTCCCAGTCTTGACCATAGCTAAGAGGGTGAATGCCTGTGATCTCCATCAGTTTACATTGGCTCCCTGGGGCCACTATAGTGTGTTTGAGGCCCAGTGCTGCTTAGTGTCTAAAGCGATAGTCTTACTGTCTAATAGATGTTAATCTGTGGAAGTACAGGCTTTCCATCCACCTTTCTTAGAGGTTTAATTGCCTTCGGAACCTACTTGATGCCGGGATCAGGATGACTGCCATTTCTCCCATAGTGAACCATTGAGCGACATTAGAAAGAAATGGGTTGATGAATTTAGTCTCTGGTTCTTCGATAACAGAGGGAGGTGTTTCACCACTCTTGCCTTTTAAATGAGCACATGTTGAACAGGATGAGCAGGAAGGGGTCGATTGGCTAAGATGGTGCGGTGGAGCCCCAACCATGACTCAACCTGTCACAGCAGTTTGTCAAGCTAACATGTTTCTATACTTAAACACCCCACTCCGTTATCAAAGCACCAAGGATTACATGAAGTAAGACAAGGTTTTGCAAGCTACACACATGACTGATATAACTAGCTATGCTAAATGCTAGCCACGTGGCTCACTGGGGGAGTGGCTAACATAATTACAAACAGTAGAGCAACAACAGAGTGAGTGGAGTCAGGGACTCTGATATCGATTATTAAAACATCCCTTAATCAGAACCCCAATCTGATTCTTAGGATTGGATTGGGACATTAATAAAATAGAATGAATGACACTAGACTGAATAGAAATTAATTATTTCAATAGGACTCCATTTACAGAATTTAAAATATACAACCTCTGAAGATTTAAAGGTGCTCCTGATGCAAAAGGAATGGAGAGAGTTCACTTCAGACTTCCAGTACAAAGAAGACAGACAAGACAGACACCTGTCGTCTGCAGAAATACTCAGATGACTCCTCGGCAGTCGTCGGGTGGATCAGAGATGGCTAAGACGCTAAGAACAGAGAAAGCTGTGTACCGCTTTGTGCCATGGTTTGGGAACAATCGTCGTATGCTGAAAGTGAACAAACCAAAACACCTCCATATGCACCTACAACAAACTGGCCTGGAGATACAACAGTGAAGCATGTTGATCTTCACTGATCAACATGTCCATTAATCTGTGGAAAACGTAATCTCTTCCTTAGTCATCTGCAGCCTCAGAAAGAAGCTGAACAAGTTGAACACCAGCTCTGTTCTGGAGACTGTCCTGGTCTCTATTTTCTTTCTGGCAGCTGCTCTCCTCGGCCTGTTCACAAAGGAATTACTGTTCAAATCCTTCTCAAGACTTTTCAAACATCAATTCATAACTGATGAGAAAACTAAACACTGAAAACTAAAAAAAAAAAAAAACTAAACAAAAAACTCACACCTAATTCAAGACTACCTATAAATTAAATAAGTTAAGCTTTCCTGAAACAGTTAAGAGAATCATCTTGTCAGCCTGTAAGGATTTAGGAACACCATTTAGCTAAACTGAAACTTAAGGGAAAGTTTAGCATTCACTTAGCAGGATGTGATGAAGAATGATAGAAGAGAAACTTAAAAGTAAATTTTATTTAAACATTTATCTAACATCACATCTGTAAGGAGATTCAGTGTTTTCCATCCTACTTGACTGACAGCAGTGAGAGATTAAAGCAGTGGCAGGAACAGACTTGGGAGCCATGAAGATGAATACAAGCAACATGGATGTTGGGTGATATAAATGTTTTATACCACCCAAACCTGGTATTTCACACCAGCATTTACATTAGCAGTTATTATACATAAAGACCTGGACTACCTTTGGTGCATCAAGAGCATACATTTTCAACATCATTCAGCACAAAGATGTAACTTTGCTGGTCGAGTATGCCTCTCCTTGTGTAAGTGTCTCTTCAGATGAGGCTCTCTGGTTCCACACTTAACAGTTTTCCCTTCATGTGACTGTTGCTTTTTAAATGCTTGGGCTATGTTATTGAGCTGAATAAAAAGCAATGTGTGTTTGTCCTTTTAACCAGCTTTTGAGATCAATGCACATGGAAATCGACTTCATTTATCTGATTTGTTTAACTCAATTCTCACTTGTGTAACTGCCAAAATAGAAACCGAGACACTAACTTATAGAACAGTAAAGTGAATGTTTTGAAAGGCTCAGAATTTCCTCTTTACTTTTTATTCTACATTAAGCTACTGAGTAACTAACCTGAGTTATTATAACTTCCAGCATCTTCTACAGGGATTGGTGGGATGATATTTCTTATGTTTGTGGGTTTTTTTTCTGTGTTCATAGTTTTTCCCATCTTTCCTGCCATTACATATGCTCTTGCTCGTGGATTCTACTTTAATGACACGTGAGTGTACTTTTCTTCCTGTGGTCTGTTTCATTGTATTGACTGAATTATGATCAACCTGAATTTATCCTCCTGGTTGTATTTAGGCCAACTCACTCCAGGTTTTTCAAAATAAATCTCAAATAGTTTTCACAGATATCATTCTAATAAATGCATAAAAGGTGGCATGTTGGGTGTCTTGTGCTTGCTGGTTTTTTTTTTATTCATTTTTATTTATTAAAGCTTACATCTAATCAAAAGAAATGTTCCTTTTCATAACAGCTAAAGTTGATCATTGGTATAGAATGTAACCTCTACTTCAGTAACTACAATAGTAAAAAATGAATAAAATCATGATCACGATTTTACTCAGTCTCATGAAGAGTATGGCCATGCTCATCATGGTCATGATTGTCTTTAGAAAACAGTGTCTTCAGTCAGAGGCTTCTTCAGATTATCTGTAATACAGACTGCTACAGGAGATCTTTCCTGCCAACAACCATCATCTACAATAACTCTGAAGAATCTGAATTACACTGAACAAAAATATAAATGCTCAATGTCAAATATTGTTGCCACTACTGCAAATCGACCTCATCCTCGTCGGCCACATGTGACCACTCCAGCACAAGATCACCACATCTGGCTTGTCCATCTGCGAGATTGGATATGACCAGCAATACACACAGCTGATGAGACTATTGGTCTGCACAACAGATGCATCACATCTCAGACTGTTCGTAATGAGAAGCCAACCTGCATGCTCTGCAAATTCCTCAACCTGACCTCTATCATGTTCAAAGGATTGTCAATCCGCTACAAATGGCCATACCGAGATGTTAGCAATGCCAATATGAAGATCAGTAATTGCTGAAAGTATACTTTGAGTTTTTCTATATATTGCATAACCCAAATGTTCATAAAACTCTTGTTTGACATGGGGGATTTATATTTTTGTTCAGTGTAATAAGAGTTACAACATTAATCTCCTTTTGAGAACAATTAAGTATTTTTGTATTTGTGTTAGTTGGGTTCTACAGCCCTTATCTGAGCTGACAGAACGGCCTTTTCTGTAAACGTATCAAAGCTGCTGAGCTTTACCTAAAATGCTAGCTCTATTTTCTCCAGGTGTTGGATCAGTGCAAACTCCCACCTCGTCTACATCATTCATGGGCCCATTCATGCTGCACTCTTTGTAAGTAGTTATTAGTGTTTTTTCTACATATTATCAGGCATTTCCTTTACTTGTTTTATCATATAAACACTGGTCAGAAAGTGTTGGAGCTATGCGACTTTTGTTTGAAATTGATGGAAAATGATTTGGGCATTTCAATAGGTTTTCTATCTTTTTCCAAATCAAAAAAATTCAATGAAACAATGGGCAGACATCATCTGGACCACTGGGCTTAATGCAGCTTGACTTTTACTGAAGTGATATTGTGTTTTGATGGATTACTATTTATTATGTAATCCCAGGGCCATGTACTAACCTCTGGAAAGGTTGACTGCTGAAGGGGTTAAAAACAAGGACTTCTGTACTATTTCTGACACCAGAGCTGTACGAAGTTTCCTTGTCCATTAGCTGGTGTATCGACCTTCCGGCCTATTATTTGTTCAATCAGCAGATGTTTGGGAGAAATTTCTACAAGAATGGACATAATCCAACAGAGGTTGTTCCTCTACAATGAATGCCTTGTATCTTTTTGTCGTTTCACTTGTATTGTCTTCCGTCCATCCAATCAGGTAAACCTTTTCTTTCTCCTGAACGTCATCCGAGTCCTCATCACCAAGCTGAGGAAGACGCACTGCGCTGAGTCTACTGCCTACATGAAGGCGGTGAGGGCCACGCTCATCCTGATCCCTCTGCTGGGAGTCCAATACATCCTCATGCCCTGGATCCCAGACATATATGACAAACAAGTCATTTACATCTTTGTGTCTGTCCTTTCCAACTTCCAGGTACACATGTGATTTTTTTTTTTTTTTAAGCTACTTTCCAGAGTTACAATCTCTTGCGAACGTATTAAAATCTCATCAACCTTGTCATATTTTGTTGCCTTATATTTGCAAACTTTGGTGTCTCGTGAGGGAATTTACAGGATCACCCCTCTGGATGTCAATAAATCAGTCATGGTCAATAAAATTTGGGGGGTTTTTTTAAATTTTTTTTTTTTTTTTTTTTTTTAATTTAATGTCAAAGTGAAAACTAATTTCTGGGGGAAAAAACAATTAATTCCAGATTTGCAGGGCTGATTAAGACAGATCCACACAGACTCTGTGTCAAAGGTGCATCAACTAAGCACTGATTTGAAGTGCTTAGTTAAAACAAGGACTTCTGTACTATTTCTGACACCAGAAATTTCACTAAATTTCATTTAGTGAAATTTAACATTTCACTAAATGTTAAATTTTAAATAAATGTTTTTATTTAATTGTCATTATTTTGTAGAAAGAATTTTATGTTGTGTTATTTTTTTTTGGTCAAAATGGCAAATTTTGTTGATTATGACTGATTTATAAAAGCAATAAAATAAACAAAATATTAAAAGAGGCTGCATATGATAAACCAAGAAAAATAAAGCATCTTTATGAAATGGAAGGAAAACAATAAATGATTTTCAAAATAGGGATACGCAGTGACACGTATGGTATCTTCATTGCCAGGAACTCTACTTTGACCTTCCTGAGATCAATTATATGCGGATCGCATCATTTAGGTATAAGCAAACAGCTGTGAAATACAGAAATACCCACTATAGTCATTTTTTATACCATTGTTTGGTGCCCCCTCTAGCGTAGCACCCCTATAGCACATCATGCATATTCACTTTTTGTGCCATTGATCATTGCCTCGCAGCAAAAAGGACTCTTTCTACAGGGATTTTGATACATACCTGCAGGAATAAATGGACAAATGAGAACAGAATTGGACTTTTGTCAGAATCCAGATCTGTTTACAGACACTGTGTCCACAGATTGAGTTTGATTTATTTTATGATGACAATCCCAAGTCTGGTGGAGACATTCCCAAAAGGAGGCTAAATACAAATATACATAAATCCAAAGAAAATAAGTTAAAGTTTGAGGCTGTAATACAAGCTACTGTAGTCAAAAAATGTATAAGGTTTTTAAAAGGTCTACGCTAAAATCCTCTATTTTTATTTTAAACAAAAATAAATGTACCAGTAACTTTCATCACATACGGATCTCTAAAATAATTGAACTTATCTTAATGAAATATGTATAAAATCCTTTACTTGTAAAGGACCGAACAAAACATGACATTTCCCTGAGCTTGTTAATCTGTAGAAAGCTACATCAAACATGTTTAATGTACAAACCAGATTCCAAAAAAGTTGAGACACAAACAAATTGTGAATAAAAACTGAATCCAATGATGTGGAGGTGCCAACATCTAATATTTTATTCAGAATAGAACACAAATCACAGATCAAAAGCTTAAACTGAGAGAATGTATCATTTTAAAGGAAAATATGTTGTTTCAAACTTTCATGGCATCAACAAATCCCAAAAAAGTTGGGACAAGGCCATTTTTACCACTGTGTGGCATCTCCCCTTCTTACAACACTCAAACGTCTGGGGACAGAGGAGACCAGTTTCTCAAGTTTAGAAATAGGAATGCTCTCCCATTCATGTCTAATACAGACTTCTTAACTGTTCAATCGTTTTGGGCCTTCTTTGTCGCATCTTCCTCTTTATGATGCGCCAAATGTTCTCTATAGGTGAAAGATCTGGACTGCAGGCTGGCCATTTCAGTATCTGGATCATTCTCCTACGTAGCCATGATGTTGTGATTGCTGCAGAATGTGGTCTGGCATTATCTTGTTGAAAAATGCAGGGTGTTCCCTGGAAGAAATGACGTCTAGATGGGAGCATATGTTGTTCTAGAACCTGAACATGGTTTTCTGCATTAATGGTGCCTTTCCAGACATGCAAGCTGCTCATGCCACAAGCACTCATGCAACCCCATACCATCATTGTAGGAGCCATACATACATTTTTGAAACTTCATACAGAATGTTGTATTGTGCTTGACTTTGTTGCGTGATGCCTTTTGATTGGTTGTTTGTCTAATTAGTTTAGGAAAGATGAGAGCGTTTGCTCTTTGTAGAAATCTGGCACCTTTAGAAGAGCACAGTCTTTTGACTGTCACTTTCTATTTGTTTTTGAATCTGTTATTTTTATTTCCTTTTGAGTTCAGTAAAGACTTTTTCTAGAAGAAACGTGTCACGTCCGAAAGAGTTTTGAGGGGCTAGACTAGTAAGAGCTTGCCGTACTTATAATCAGTGATGCAGGCTTCTGAAGGGTGCATTGATAACAACTTGGGCTTCCTTGTCCTCTCCGGTCCGGATGACATGCCGTCACACTGTTCCATTAAGAACTTCAAATCGTGACTCATCTGAGAAGTGAGAAAGTCAAGATGGCGGATAGGAGTCAGGCATAGGAGCTGCGGGAGCTCCCTTCTCCAGTCGCCCCCGAACTAAACCGCACATCCACAAGACTACTGATGGGAAGCTTATAGTAGAGGATGAGTTTTTAAACTTTCTTGTGGTCAAAATAAAGACTATGTGCCAAGACGAGCTTGTGCTGCTTGCGTCAAACATGTTCGACTTTGAGTGGATTGAGTCCTCTAGAAAAGTACTGTTTGAACTGTGTTCCAATTCTAAACAGTGGTACGTGGCCTTCGAAGGAAATCAGAAAGCTGCAAATGCCATTAAAAGCTGTTTAAAAGTTCTGAATGAGTGTGGGGAAGCTATACCACACTTTGTCTCCCACTTCCGGATGAGCTGCCGCCTGTGACATTCAACAATCTGGATGTCTCCAACTTACTTAGCAAGACGGAGCGTTTACACAGCAAGTTTGTGCCTTGAAGCATACTGTGTCACGTCAAGTGGACAATGAGGAGAAGTTGCGTGAGGTTACCACTACCATTGACTCCAGAGTTACGGCAGTGGAACGACATATGGTGCCCGGGAGTGGAGGATATAGCAATGTGGATACGTATGCTCCAGGAATATCCAACGCTACTGACATGATATTGGCTGTGGACATCTCCGAGGAGGTGGCGACTTGCATGATTTCTGCTCCAACAAACTGTGTTACCGCTGATAATGCCGCTTTGGCCGTGAATGGGACCTACACCAACTGTTCCAGGACTACTGTCGAGTCTGTTGCGGTGAGTGATAACCGAAACTGTACTGCAAATGCGCCTATGAGTTCACCCACATGGAACTTGGTGGTGAAACAAGGGCGACTAACCTTAGTGCCGGCGTATTGTCACTAGGAACACCAGATATAGTTCTTTTAAAGTCAGTGTGGAGTGTGAAAACATTGCAGAAGTGTATAACCAAGAGCTGTGGCCAGAGGGCTCGGTTGATCCCGTCACTATGAGCCATGGAATAAACCTACAACGTCTAAAGGGCCTGGGGTGACCACTTCCAGTGATGCCAGAGGGTCGGATAGAACGGCTGCAGTGAATTCTTCATAGACTAATTCAGTGGTTCCCAAACTTTTTCTTCTGCGCCCCCCCCCCCCCCCCCCCCGCCACCAGCT
>NW_015115303.1:51230-51842 GCF_001443285.1 Poecilia latipinna
ATTACAAATGGCTGTCTGGTTGAACTACGCATGTGATGGGGGAGGGAGGGAGAGGGGAGGAAGAGAGACTCCCTGTCTGTAAGATCGGGGGAATCGACTTTTTTGGGGGCAAAATGAATGTACGTAGCTGAACATAGACAACATCAGTAGCCTACAGGCTACTTGTTAAGCTTAAGGTAATGTATTGATATTAGCTAGCTAGTCATTTTTTAGCTAACTTTACCTGCATCCAACAGCATTACTCAACTCAGTCTGTTAGTTTGGGGAAAAAACTGTGAAAAGTTCTTTGCGTTTTGCTGGTTTGCTGCCGTGATTCTAACACAAACCTACGTAGCTCCGCCCAGCAGCAGCAGGTCTCCTTCACAGGTGGAAACCCAGCGCGAGCATGTTGCGTTTAAAGGCGGCTCGGAAAAACAGGTTACAACATGTTAACAACGAATTAAACAGTTTTACCTGCTGATAAAAGTGACAGAGGACACAGATATGGGAAGTGTGGAAGCCTCTACTGTATCAAATTGACATAGGAATAACAGAGAGTTGGCCATTCTAAGGTAAAAACCCAGCACATACAGTGTTCATGTTTTGTTTGTTTTTTTCATCCAGACGGCTTCC
>NW_015115303.1:54353-64192 GCF_001443285.1 Poecilia latipinna
GAAAAGTTCTTTGCGTTTTGCTGGTTTGCTGCCATGATCCTAACACACCTGCGTAGCTCTGCACAGCAGCACTAGGTCTCCTTCGCTGCCACACAGGTGTAAACCAAGCATGAGCGTCATAGCGCTCATGTTACGTTTAAAGGCGGCTCGGAAAAACAGGTTACCACATGTTAACGGCTTAAACAGCTTTAAATACTGATCAAAGTGACAGAGGACACAGATATGGGAAGTGTGGAATCCCCTACTGTATCAAATTGACATAGGAATAACAGAGAGTTGGCCATTCTAAGGTAAAAACCCAGCGCATACAGCGTTCATGTTTTTTTTTTTTCATCCAGACGGCTTCCCGCGCTCCTCCTGCAATGGCACGGCGCCCTCCCCTAGGGGCCACGTCCCACAGTTTGGGAACCTCTGGACTAATGCGTGTTATTCCTTACAACTGCCGGGGACTGCGTGTCGGTAATACAGCTGGAGATAAAGCACGACCTCTGGTTGTGGATAGACTGTTGCAAAAATGCAAAAATCCTTTGTTTACGAGACTTTTCCATCTAAACAGGATTTGGGAAGTTTGAACTGTATTAATGATTGTTTCTGTGGAGCTGGTGAATCTACTGTGGATCTTTCTATGGGTATAGTCAGAAGACGAATCGCAGGAGGAGTAGCCATTCTATGGCACAAAAAGCTGGATCCAGTTCTAAATGTCATCAGAACTGGTGTTGACTGGTGTATTGTTGTACATTTAAAAGTTGAAAACAAAGAATTTGTCATTATTAATATCTACACACCATAATAGTGTCCCCAGAATGAAGACATTTATTTGAATAGACTTGCTTTCTTGAACTCTTTTATTGATGATCATTGTTTTACCTCAGTGTATGTAGTAGATGATATGAATACAGATATATCTGATGAGCACTTTTCATCTACCAAACATATGCATCAGTTTTGTGATAACAGTTTTATATTGTCCAGTCAGCTCCTGCTACCTGCAGATAGCTATATATATATATATATATATATATATATATATATACGTGAAGCTTGGCATACAACGTCATGGCTTGACCATTAGCTCTGCTGATGCCCATACTGTTGTAAAATCAATAGAAATCTTATATGAATATTCTATGTCAGATCATGCTCCATTTTTAATTATGCTGGATATTCAAAGTCTTCCAGAGTTTATATGGGGGGTAAATAGTGCCCCCACAGTTAAATTTCAATGGTCCAGACTCTCTAAAGATGACTTATTAGTATATCATATGAAAACTAATATTCTTTTGAGTAAAATAGGTCTTCCTCTTCAATCTATTATGTGCTCAGGTGTTAATTGCAGTGGTATAGATCTCCATACTATGTATGATGGCATCGTTGGTGCTGTGCTTTGTATGAAAGTATAAGACCATACCTTACATGGAGAAAGACTAATAACATCAGGCCAGGTTGGAATAAACATGTGTCAGGATACCATGCAGAAGCCAAACAAGCAATAAGATGTGCACATGGGTACAAGCAGGTAGACCAAGAGATGGGACTCTCCTAGATTATAAAAAACTTACCAGTGCAAAATGTAAATATGCCATTCGATACATTTCCAAATGTGAGTAGAACATGAGAGCAGACTCCATGGCTGACAAACTGCTTTGTAATAATGCCATTGGCTTTTGGAATGATATCAGAGCTTTAAACAGGTCTGATGCATTACTCCCCAGTACCATAGAGGGTATGTCTGGGGCTCATAATATAGCAGAGCTATGGAGACAGCACTACTCTGCCTTATTTAACTGTGTAAAAAGTGAACCCTATGGATTGGGAAATATTGCTAAGAGTGATACGGTTATAATAACCCCTAGTGAAGTCCAGCAGGCTATAGCTCACTTGTGTGAGAATAAGGTAACAGGTTCTGATAGCATTACAGCAGAACATTTGAAATATGCTAGCCAAAAAGTGGCTATGCTCCTTATAATGCGTTTCTCTGGGTTTATGACCCATGGACAGTTGCCTGATTCCTTATTACCTATCACCCTTGTGCCGGTAACTAAGGACAAAACTAGCAAGGTTGGTAGCCTTAATATAACTACAGACCAATAGCTTTAGCAAGTGTGATATCTAAAGTATTAGAAAAAATCTTGCTTGGTCATCTCAATCAGTTTATTAGTACAACAGATAATCAATTTGGTTTCAAAGCCAAGTTGGGAACTGATTTCTGCATCTATGGCCTGAAAGAAGCAGCAAGAACATATCTAAGAAAAAATTCATCTGTATTAATTGGGTTTATTGATGCCTCTAAGGCCTTTGATTGTGTCAATCACTACAAGTTATTTGACACATTACAACAGAGAGGTGTTCCAGATATCATTATACAAATTTTAGTTTACTGGTATTCAAACCAGAAAATGCATGTAAAATGGGGCAATAACATCTCTGCTTCCTTTGGTGTGAGACGGTGTGCATCAGGGTGGGCTTATTTCATCTGCACTGTTTAACTTGTACATGGACGACCTGTCAAAAGAAATGAACCTCTGTAAAACTGGATGTATGATTGGTGATACCCTGGTCAATCACTTTATGTATGTTGATGACCTGGCTGTCCTCTAAACCAGCTGTGCTGGTTTTCAGCAGTTACTGAATATCTGCTCTGATTATGGGTTGAGATTTAATGTACAGAATAATGCTAAGAAAACTGTTGTACTAATATGTAGGTCTAAAGCAGACAACTCTGTTTCCCTGATTTTTTTCTGTCAGGACTAAAGTTAAATGTTTGTTCCAAAACTAAATATCTGGATCACTACATCACAGACCAGCTCTGTGATGATGAGGATGATGATGACATTTATTGGCAGTGTCACATGTTGTACGCCCAGGCTAACATTCTGGGGAGGAAGTTTTACATGTGCACTGATGAGGTAAAAATAAGCTTGTTTTAAGCTTATTGTACATCCTTGTATGCAGCTCCTTTGTGGTGTAAATTTAAAAAAGCTAGCATGCAGAAGCTTAAGGTTGCTTATAATGATTCCCTGAGAATTCTGCTTAAGAAACCCAGGTTTAGCAGTGCAAGTGAGATGTTCTGTAATTCACATGTCAGAACATTTCAGGCACTCATGAGAAACTTGATATACAAGTATATGCATCGTTTGTGCAGCTCATTGAACAGTCTTATTGTAATGTTTTCACATCCCTCTGTTAGTGCGCTAAGATACCAGTCGGCTCTGTGGAATCATTGGTATGCAAGTCTCTAAGATTTTATTATTTTATTGTTTTTATTATTTTATTTTGTATGTGTTGTGTGTTATGTCTTTGTGGACCACGAGCCTATTGAATAAAGCTTCTCTCTCTCTCTCCCTCCCTCATCTGACCACAGAACAGTCTTCCATTTTGCCTCACTCCATTTTAAATGGAGTGAGGCCCAGTGCAAACGGCTGAGCTTGTCGAGCTTGCTTCCTCTTTCCACTGTAGAGTTTCAGCTGGCAACGGCAGATGGCACGGTGGATTGAGTTCACTGACGATGCTGTCTGGAAGTATTCCTGAGCCCATTCTGTTATTTCCTTGACAGTGGCATTCCTGTTTGAGGTGCAGTGACGTTTAAGGGCCCGGAGATCACGAGCATCCAGTAGAGTTTTACGGCCTTGACCCTTACGCACAGCGATTGTTCCAGATTCTCTGAATCTTTTGATGATGTTATGCACGGTTGATAACTTAAAAGTCTTTGCTATTTTACCCTGGGTAACACCATTCTGGTATTGCTGCACTATCTTTCTGCGCAACAATGGTGGAATTGGTGATTGTTACGGCCTGGCTCGGTGGGCCGCAACAAGAAACAGGGAGGACACGACAACCACCAGCATTTTAAGCCTTTTAGAGGCATTTATTAAAAAACATGATGTCTAGGGGAATAAGGGCGGCTGCCCAAGATGTAGTAGACCCATATGTCTGGACCCCTGCGTCAACAGCCTGGGATCTCTCTCCTTAAATCCAAACCAGGTGACAGCAGCACCTCCCACAATCAAGGACCTTAAATGGCAAACAATTAACCAGCCCCAATTGCCAAACGGCAGGGCCGTCACAGTGATCCTCTTACCATCTTGGCTTCAGAGAGACACTGACACGCTGAGAAGCTCTTTTTATACCTAATCATGTTGTCAGTTGACCTAATTAGTCTTCCAGCTGTTTGTTGTATGCTCAGTTTCCTTTTTCCAGCCACTTATTGCTACTTGTCCCAATTTTTTGGGGATTTGCAGACACTGAAATTTTGAATCAACATATTTTTCCTTTAAAATGTTACATTTACTCAGATTAAACTTTTGATCTATCATCTATGCTCTATTGTGAATAGAATATTGACATTTGCCATCTCCACATCATTGCATTCCGTTTTTATTCACAATTTGTTTAGTGTCCCAACTTTTTTGGAATCCGGTTTGTAGTTTGTTATAAGTACTGAGTACTTTTAATAATTAATTTGCTTTTTCATGTGTTTTTTGCAATATTATGATAATCTTATTTGTCTCTGTTACGAATTGTTTAATAAACTGTCTCTTATTTTATAGGGACTCCTTGTGTCAATTATTCTCTGTTTCTGCAATGCAGAGGTATGTTGATCTATCTATTTCAACCTTATCCAATTCTGTGAAAAAAATATTCAACTTTATGTAATAGAAAATAAGAATTAAATTACTTATAATCTTTTAGCTTAATTTACTTTTATTCTTAACATGTATTTCTGTATGTCTGCATGTTGTTCAAGATTAAAAAAAAGGTTTTCAAGGAAAAAAAATCATATTTAATGTACTTTGCCATGGCAACCCTTATTGCTTTCTTACTGGAATTGAGCATTTCAATTTTATCATTTGAATGTTCATATATTCTTTCCAGGAGATATACAGGAGAACATCAAATCTTGATAAGTAGCAACATTAAAAAAATCCTCCATTCTTCAATTTACATTTACAATTTCCATTCTTCAAAAAACATTTACTGTTGCCAAAGGGGCAACAGTAAATGCCCACCCCTGCCATAGGCAGGGGTGGGCATTTACTGGGGTGTAAAAGTGCACCGTAACCCTAACCCAGGGGTGGGCACCGGCCCTCAATCTGGGTCCTTGAGGGCCGGTGTCCTGCAACTCTTAGATGTCACCCTGGTCCAACACACTTGAATCCAACAGCTGAATAACCTCCTAAGTGCAGTCAAGTTCTCCTGAGTCCTGCTAATGACCTCATTATTTGACTCAGGTGTGTTGAAGTAGAGATGCATCTAAAAGTTGCAGGAGACCGGCCCTCGAGGCCTGGAGTTGCCCACCCCTGGGTTAGGGTTACGGTGCACTTTTACATACTCTCACTTAGTTTACACATCTTTTATCACTCAAGAGCTCCTGAGCACACTTCAAAGCTGGATGAGGGTTTCCCAAGCAAAACTTTTTTTTAAGTTTTACAACATGGCTGCTTTAAACCTGCAATCCAGAAACATGTGTTTGAATTCATGTGCAGGCCCAAACAGCCCTGCGCAGGAAGTGGGTTCAGTGGAAGATTGCCTGGGGGAAAACAGGTTTGGGAGAAACTCCGTTCGTCAGCCATCACTTCAACTGTCACACAACCTCCTCCATCGTGGAGACCAGCCGTGCTACTTGCAGCGCCGAGGTCCCCGCCGAGGTGCCGTCTCACCGACAGACGGAAACCTGTCACCTCATGCCTGTGGGGCAGCAAGAGTCAGGATAAGGATGCACAAACCAAGACCTGACCTCCAACCTCTGAAGCAGCAGAGATAACTTCTGTGGTGTCCAACAACTAAAGCATCCAACATCTGAAAAAAAGAAACTAAAAACTCATTTACAAAGTAAATGGAAAGTGATTGCTTTGTATGTACATAAATGATATTGTATGAACAACCTGATATTTTTACACCAGTCAAGGACTTGTAGGAAGACATATGTTTATTATTGTGCCATTGCATTGTTTCTGTGCATTTTAATAGGCAGTGCATCATATTTTTTTTCCTTCTTGTTTTCAACTAAAGTTTCTTTTATACTCCACTTGGTGGAGTTGAAAATGCTACTGCAAAAGATTGTGCATTCTGTGGCCTTATGGAGCTTTTACACTGTGAATAGTTCAGTATTCTGAATAATTCAGTATTCTGAACTATTCACATTTTCCTATGTTATATCCCGAATCCTCAGTGAATTTTATGTGATGGATCAGTACAAAGTAGTCCATAATTGTGTATAAAACACATCAAACTGTGAAGTTGCAACATGAAAAAATGTGAAAATGTTCAAGGGAATACAAAAGTCCCATTTTTATCACAAGGTATTTTCACGTCAAAGAATGCTCTGCTTTCTATGATAGCTGTGAAAAACAACCTGGATGGCAACTTGAAAACGTCCAGCTCAGACCTGTAACTCACAAAAAAGTTAGAGACCTTACTGCCACAACACACATACACACATACACGCACAAAAATTCATGTCTTTCAAGGAGACTAGAGTTACACAGATCAGAAATTGGTGGCTGGTTCCGAATTTCACTTTGTGAAGTTGTCTACATCCATTTAGCTTTTTACAATTCCCTTTTAAAATCTGTAACACATTAATATATAAGAGCTTCATCTTGCTGCCAGAAGCAATAATCAGCTACTTATATTAGTGAGGCTACTGCACAAGAATGTTAGTTATTAGCATGGTTAGCACAGCTAGCATTGCTAAAATAACAGTCTCTAAAGAATTTGGATTCTTGCCTTAACTTTCCCTTAAGATTTCTTAAATCTGCAACTTTTTCAAATCCAGCTTGTTGCTCACATTTTGAAAGCTCAAAAAGATAAGACAACTATGCTGTTCTCGGTTTAGCCTTCCTGTATTAGCTTTAAATCTTGCCCTCTTACTCACAGCCTGACCTAACTAAATCTTTCTAGATTGTTTTTTGAAAATAGAGCTTTATTTCAAATAGCTTATATACATCTCTGTGTTTCCTTTAGCTTCATGGTAAACACCCCACTGGTAATAAAAATAGCTAACCGCTCAGCTTCAGCGTCCACATCACAGTGTTATTAGCACAAGCCTGGTAATGATAAGCATGGTGTGTTCACTGATTGAAAACACACACAAAAAAAACTGGCTGGTCACCTGCCAGGGTCTTCAGACAATTCTGAATTCCTCAGCATCAGCTAATTTATCTCTGCCCTTCTAAAAGAAACCCAAATTATCATTGTAAGGTACCCAATAAAGCACTATGTTAGGTTTAGTCTTAGTTTCACGGTTGAAAACTCTAAACTTTGAATGAGGCATTTCTTAAGTACTTCTTGTTTTTGTGTCTTATTGAAACACAGTTGAGTGAAATTTGTTTTTAACTGTCTAACCAGCTCCCTGGACTTTTGGTAATTTTTTTTCAAAAGCTTAGTGCACCTTTTCTCATATCTGCTTAGTTGTAAATTGGATATTTTTTTTTTATCTGAAGCCTTTAGTTTGGACAGCAAACTGAGTAATAAAAGCCAATTTTTACCGTAAACTGAGACAGTTTAGTCTTGATTTGGTATGTGAGTCAAGTTGAACTTTTAACTGAATTTGTTTACAAGCAGGCTTTGTTGTCAAACACAATAACTCTGGTTCATAACATATCCAGGAATACTGTAGCTTGTGTTAAAGTGCAATCCCACAATACATGCTTGATTTGCCAACACCTACAGTTTATATAATGTCATAAATTTTTCTGTATTGGCGTAAAAATCTTAATTTGATGCAAATCTTATTCTAAAAATAAACCTTACAGCATTTTTGTCAGTATATAGTTTTTTCTTTTTAAATTTTTACTTTAGTCAGCATTGCAAGGTTCATGCATATTTGTTGTTACAATATTTCAGATGCCTTTAAATGTTACTATTGTTTTTATTTTTACTGGTTTGTATGTTTGCTGCAAAATATTTTTGTACAAATCCAAAAAAATATAAAATTTTGTGTCACCTGTGGAGTTTTATTTTCATACATTTTCCATGCTTCATGTTGTACTACTACCCTTTACAGACATTATTGTAAAACTACAGAAGTTTTAACAAGTTTGCTGTCATTGCAAGCCAGATGCATAAGCAGTTAGCATAAAATCAAATCTTTCCACTTTACATACAGCAGAGAGCACAGATGGGGTATAGCACATCAGCTGGGAACATAAGTGCTGTGTGACACAGTGTATCAGGTCAACATTCCAAAATAAAAAATAACATCCAAAGAAATGTATCACATTGCTGCTGTTTATATTTTAAAACTGTCAATGTGTGGAAATAAAGTTCTTGATACATGGAGTATCCTGAGAGGCCTCTTCATAAATTTCCTAAAGAATGTACATATAGGAAATGAAGTGGACGTAGATTAAGGACGATTTTGTGTCTACTGAAACAGTTTTGTATTGGTTTCAAATCAAAACAGCGCAAAAGCATGAGGTCCCACCGAGATTTGAACTCGGATCGCTGGATTCAAAGTCCAGAGTGCTAACCATTACACCATGGGACCAGATGATAATACACCCTCGACTTCTCAGGTCATATACAGACATACGTATATGTTTTGTGAAATGACTATATGTTTAATACATGGAGGTAGTAAATCAATTTACGAAGACATTACACCACATGGCTGGCATCTTGACAGCACACGGCACATGATGCCATGTATCCTTAAAGCAGCTCAGCTAATAAATAAGTTATGCTACGATTTATACAGCGACACTCCTCCACTATCTGCTTCGTATACTCTGAATTTAGAGACTAATTGCTTAAGATACCTACTCCTAAATACTATTTCTAAGTACCAGTAGAGAAAGTATTAATGGACGACGTTTTTAATTGGTTTATTTCAGCATTTAACTCCGGTAGCAGTGGTGTCCTTAGTTTCAGTCGAACAGCAAAAACGAATTGTAGGTTAATCATAAAGGGAAACAAAGGTCCCATTAGCTAAGCTAATATATACCCTTAGCAATTTTCTGCATACAGTTACTTATTTCAATGTATCGCTTGTCACCATTTTGTGGAAGTTGCGAAGGACTTGCTCGTGTTAATGCAGTTACATTATTTTCCTCCAGGGGGAAGCAGAGGTTTTTATATTAGTGTGCATTAAATTAAAGATGTAAACTTTTTTTCTTTTGCGTTCCCTCGCAAAGGTTTTGCGTTCCCTCGCAATAATCTACTGATCAGTTCATGCGGCATAATTGAATATTGTAAGCCTTTTTACGGTGGCCGCCGTACTTTCTGCTTTATATACAAGCTTATAAGGTTTTTCCATGGACTATTGAGTTATTATCGAGGGGTAATCAGTCATCTGATGGTGTCTCTATTGTGTTCGTAGTCTGAATGGTTTAAAGGGCTGCTTTCAGTGGCGTTCCATCTGAGCCTTAACAGACATAAACATGCAGTAAATAAATCGATTTTCAATCAGTTTTTTGCACCAAAGCGTTAATAATAAACACGTTTTATTATTATAAAACACAGCAAACTAATGGTGGTAGACAGCCGCACTGGGTTAACTGGGGAATCTCATCTGTCCTTGTACTCCTAACCTCTTCTTTGTTCTGTCACAATTATCGATTTTTTTTTTATTTTTATTATGCTCCAAACTTTGCGAGGACTGACCACCCAGCTCACCCGCTTCCTCATACACACAGAGCCAGCAGCCAGTCACCTTCCCATTCATACTTCATGACAGTCACGTCCACATCGACACACCCACCACCAGGTGTCAAAGCCGCTGCTCCTGTTATATCAATAATTACTTATTTCATTCATATGGCTCTCACAGAGCCTCAGTGAAATCGTGTTTATTATTAACACTTTGGTGCAAAAAACTGATTGAAAATCGATTTATTTAC
>NW_015115303.1:69582-70760 GCF_001443285.1 Poecilia latipinna
ATACCATGGCCTGGTGTCTGAGCAGATGAAGGTCATCCCTATTGTCAGAAACCGTGATGTTAAGTTTGACTTACGAACCAATTTTCAAAAACACTTGAACATCACCGCTATGCCTGCTCCCATGCGACAGTCTTCACTGATGCAGTGGGCCAAGGATTCATCCCGAGGGCAGGAGAACAAATCTCCAGTGACATACTTCAATGTCCAGCTGGTTGATTGATAGAGTTTCTCAGTTTTGCACATGTTGATACTCTCTTCAAGCAGGACTTGGAGAAAACTATAACAATAAAGTACCGAGTTGGTAACAGCGCTTACTAAAGCCTTGGTTAACTCCTCTCCATCTACCCCAACACTTGGCTGTGTCACTCTGTACCTTAAAGCACCACCCACTTTAGCTGATTTTTTATATTTTTTTTCCCCACATTTTAATTTTTCTGAGCCAGATTCAGGAGCAAGAATGTTTTCACAAGCGTTTTTAGGTCAAGACTTTATGGGGATTCTTATGCTTGGTTTTAGACTGTTTAGACTTTGTGTACCGTGAATTATACCGAACAGGATATTATGACTAGTGTCTTTGAAAATTGGTTTGTAAGTCAAACTTGACATCATGGTTTCTGACAATAGCTTCTTATTATTGCAAGGTCACCTGCTCAGACACCAGGCCATGGTATGTGGAAAAATGTCTTGGAAAGTAATGTACATATTTTTAGTTTGACCTCAAAAATGAACTTTTGCTGTTACCAAAAAAATACAAATTTTTGCTTTCATCAACCATTGCTCATCATTTTTCTTCAGTCCAGTCCGTTGGGCAAATTAAAACCTTTCATAATACAATTTGATTTATATAACACTAATTTACAATAGGTAATCTTAAGACAATTTACAAAAAAGTCATTTCCATTCTACTTAACAGTGCAGCAATTTTTATGCATTATTTAAGTCAGTAAAAAAAAAAGTTAAGTTATCCGAGTTAAAAATGTGGATTGCATCATGTTATTGACTTGTTATTGACTTGACTTGTTTATATGTGTCCCCCCTCTTCAAATTACTTTTACCCTGTAGTGACTGATTTGGACACAACTGGAGTTCCATAAAGTCTCGTAGTAAAAGTCACATTAAGACACAATCAGAAAGCCTCATGCTGAACCGATCCTCACCACAACCATCCTGCAACGTTT
>NW_015115303.1:75496-77122 GCF_001443285.1 Poecilia latipinna
TAGATAATGACTCGAAATTATTTTGGACCTTCATTCACCCCGAGCCAAGTTGGTTGGCTGAAGTGACAGAGTGGAGGACGGTTCATCAGATACCAGCTGAGAGCAGCACAGAGAAAGAAATGGTGAGGAAGTTAAACATAGATACATTTTTGTTTATGAAATAAATTATTCTCTGTTTTTATTATGATTTGAAATTAATATAACAATTAACATGATTTATTAAATGCTTAACTATTGAGTAGATAGTGACTATAATTTCCTTGACCTTAATTTCTTCATCAGCCTTGACTGGGATGAAGTGACTGAGAGTGGATCCAGGCTTGGAGGTGGAGATAAAAGTTCTTTATTGGATTAAATTTATATGAATGAAGCAAAAAAAAAATAATAAATAAATAAATAAATAGACAGGAAACTTTGTCCAACTGTCATGATTTACTTCTTGGGGTGATGCATGGAGCAGGTGGTGGGATTCCCATCTGATTGTTTTTGGATCTTCAAGCAGTTGAGTTGGATGTTAGCAGACTAGCTTCTCCACCTCACTTCACAACCTGCTGCCTTTTGTCTTCAGGTTTTCTCTTTCACAAAAAAAGGCGGACTTCTGGGAAGCATCCAATTTATGGACTGGAATTTAATAGACCGAGCCTGGAGTCTGACAGAGAAGTCTTGGTTTTTCCCACGCCGGATGAAGGAGTTTCAGAAGACGCAGGGGGTGATCCAGAGGAATCAGGCGGTGGAGGATGCTTGGAGTCCTGGAAGGTGGGAATCTCGTGCTGAATTGAGGATTCGAATGCTGATGGAGGTAGGATCAGATTTCTATCCAGGAGTGTAGAGGATGAAGCATCAGCGATGGAGCAGGGCCTCGTGATGGTTTGTCCATCTGCAGATGAGCCACATGGTAGTCGATTGGTTTCCTGATGTCTTCTCTTTTGAGGCTTTTCTCTTTTAATGCGAACCATTTTTTGTTTGTTTGTTTGTTTGTTTGTTTTCTGTGAGAGCAAAGTGGATCTTCCTCTAACAAATGCAACAAGTAGAATGACAGGGCCTCCGAAAAATGATTTAAAGCAGAAAAACAGAAATCCCACCCCTTTATCTCTATTGGCTGATTCATAAAAGTGGGCTGGGGAATCTGCAAGGAGCAGGAAGATAAAAGCAGTTGGGGGTGGAGTCTATCTGCGTGAGGAGGAGTTGCATTGGTATAACTGGGTCAAAAGTCACAAAGAGGGCCTCACCCCTTATTAACCATTTGATATAAAAGAGAATGTTCCAGAATGCTGCCTGCTTTACATTGATATCAACTTGATTTATATGATGCAAAAGAGAATGTTCCAGAATGCTGTCTGTTTTATTATTGATAAGAAATTAATTTAAATCAAAACATATGTTTTTATACGATAAGCATTTTATGACGCAGATTTAACAGGTGTTTGTGTGCGATAAGCATTTTATGACGTAAATAAACAGATGTTTGTGTGCGATAACATCGATTTTGATTTGGGCGTGGCATTTTAATCCATCAAACTCGATTAATTAAAATTTGACATAAGCTTGTACCCTATATTTTTGTTATTTATGAATTGTGTTGTAGTTGAACACCACAGTCTCTACGCCTCCACCTCTACGTCACAC
>NW_015115304.1:0-25423 GCF_001443285.1 Poecilia latipinna
TTTTTTTTTTTGACACACAGGTGTACAAACATCAACAAGCTTAGGCAGGTAAATTTATGTTTGCTCTGCTTTAATAAGCACCAAAAGTACACATAACTTTTGTTGTTTCTTAAAGGCCAATGGATTAATACGGATTAAATCAATTCACACAGCAGCCCACATTAAATATATATTTTTCACAAAATAATATCATGCAATTTAAACACTACTCTCTGAGGTCCATTTTTATATAATAACCCAGTGGAAAATAGCAGATACGCAACATATCTGTAAAAATCTGCTCACAAGGTTACAGAGAGGTAAGCCTGTAAAACACAAAGCAGAAATGTCTTGATATTTTTTAAAAATGCTATAAATATGGCACATAGAGAACAATGCAGAACATGGTTTGCATTAGTTCAGTTTACATTCTTTTAGTCAGAAGGAGACCGATTAGTGGTACCACAGTATACTGTACCAATGTTTCAAAGTTACGATTTCTCCGTCATACAGTTTCTATAATTAAAAGTCCTTTCACTGAGATGTCAGGGAAACGACCAAAGAGTTTTCTCTGCAAACGATCAACTGACTGAAAGAAAGCTACATCACTGTTCCTGCAATAAGTACAACAAATTCAGTGGATTGTGAAATAATTAAAGAAAAAAAAACTGTCATGACATTGAAGATTAAGGACCATATACTGTGAAAAATGACAAAAGGTTTATATTTTCTGCTTGTATCAAAATATATAATTGCTATGTCTATGCTTGCAAAACAACTGAGTAATATAAAATAAACTTTACATGTAATGACCAATATTACATGTAATATGCATTATTTTGGAAGCAGAAGAAATTGCTACTTTTACATTTAAGACAAAAGCAGATCGTGTTTTATATTTTTGTGTAAAAAAATAAATAAATGTGAAAGCAAAGCAGCTTTATGAAATGATAGGAATCTAAAATCAGCTGATGTCAAAACTTGGGCCTTGGATTTGTCAGTATATGAACTTATTCCATAAACATCCTGGCATGAAACCAAAATTACACTCTTTATCATTTACAACCGACAGTTTCATAAATAGCATCAAAGCGTCCATTTTTAAAGTCTTCAGTAGTATTATTGTTTATGCTTGAAAAAACATTGGGAAGCATTCCATACGCTTAAAAAACTTTATAAAACTCAATATATTAACAGTAATCACTGCAGTCTGTGACAGCTTTCACTTCCACAGATTTCAATCCACCCTTCAACATGTGACCAGCACCGTATCAATTGTATTGTTTTTTATTCTGTCTCCTCCGTAATACAAAAGTTATTTCTAGACCTGCACTGCTTCCAAAATCCTTGCCCTCCCTGAATCTCTTTTTATGGCATTAAAAAGTCCAACCAAGATTTTATTTTTTAATTGCTTAGAACCATTAATTGCTTCTCTCCTTCTTCTTCCGTCTGTGCGTCTAATCTCGCTCCTTCATCTCCGTCTGTGTTTATCTGTGCCACTCCGAGTCGGTACAGAGAGTCTCTGATGACCACCTCTCCAGGCTGACAAGCCTTCACAACCTGGCTGATCTGCTGGTTCACTATGTCTCTGCTGCTGAGGAAGTCTACAAGTCGGTTGTACAGGTAGTAATAAGCCGTGTTGTTGAAAATCATGGGCTTTGTGTTCACATCGTCTTCTGGTTCTTTCAAAGAGTCGTTCTCCGGTATGTCGGTCTGCTCCTTCATGTTTTCCTCTTTGTGATGCTCCTCTTTCTTTAAGTCCAGCTCTGTTAGCAGGTTGATGTACGGCTCCAGATCTCTGCAGCGGATCATGCGGTGGTGCTCCTGAGCAGGAGCGTCCCGCGCTGCCCCTGGAGGATAAGCCAGCCAGCAAGAGGGGGATTTTGTGATGGGGTGAACCAGCTGGTTCTCTGCTACCAAGGAAAGGTCAGCGGCGTACGGCTGATCCTGCAGCTCAGGGCATGTCACGAACTGAAACAGAAACTAAAGTTTGTCTGGGCAGAAACTTACTGAAAACAGAGTCGCAGAATGCTAAATAAATAAAAGAAAAAAAGAAGTTTCATTTACTGGATTTAGATCAAATCTGCATCTAGCTGAGCTGTGCATTCAATCAACAAATAGATTATGCTTTTGTCTGTGTCGTCAGTGTGGAACTTTGGTTAGTCTTTCTACGCCTCTTCTTTTATTTGTATCCCTGTAAATTTTTCGACTTAATTGAATAAATGCCAATTGAATAAAAGTTTCTCGGTTTGTAGACTTTCTGGAGACACTTACTTCTGGCTTTTCAAAGGGGTCAGAGAAGCAGCCCTGGTTTCTGCCCCACATCTGCGTTGCCAACTCTGGATACTGCAGATCGGTGCAAAGCGCCACTTGACGAGGACAGTCGCAGACGTAAACCGGAGGCCAGTAACGGGAGGAGAGGAGCAGATCGACGTGGTCTCGAGCCGTCTCTCCTCTCACCAAGTACTTGGAGGAACACACCACCTACAGGCGGTTTGAGCAAACAACATCTAGCGTTCTAGAACCGTAACGCACAACCAGAAATAAGCCAGAAATGTGAAAATCATTATGCAATGAAGCCTATTGCAATAGTCAACAAGTCAATTAATTGAACTCTTTCTCCACTTTTAAATGGAATCAATAGCAGATCATTCCATCAAGGTCAGACTTTAAATGTAAAACCTGAAAAAAAACCCAAAGACCGTAACGTTTTCACCGCTCTGTCTTCATGCGAGCGAGTACACAACCATGATCCAGTTAAAGAAAATAGTTCTTACAACAACCTCTTAGGAAGTGATGATGCACTAGTTTACTTTATACACTACATACTCAGAAGAGGAGATAAAGGAAATGACCTAAAAACAATGACCGTTTTCTTGCTGTTAATGCTGATTAGTACCCTTCCTGTCCATAAAACAACTGTCCACACTGGGGAAAACGGCAGAGGTCCTCTAACCATTGTTTCTTTAATACAAGTGTCGCCGTTTTTTGTTCTTCTGCTCATGATCTCAAACTTTACATTTATCTACTCTGAGTCTGGAAACACCAACTCCCAACAAGGAGAATCACCGTCTCTGACGACTCCTCAGGATGGGATTTTATTTGCATTAAAGGTGTTATTTCAAATATGG
The DNA here is from genome assembly GCF_001443285.1 of Poecilia latipinna. NCBI lineage: Eukaryota > Metazoa > Chordata > Actinopteri > Cyprinodontiformes > Poeciliidae > Poecilia > Poecilia latipinna. Next base: position 3,111 of record NW_015115304.1, read on the forward strand.
CAAATAATCTAAGAAATGTGCAACTTTTAGAAAAAGGTACCACAAAAATCTGTAATTTCAGCCCACAACAATCACAAAAAAAAAAAAAAAATAGCAAGCTCTGAATGGACTGATAGTTGGATGGAGGAACTAATGAAGCAGTGAATGTGTCATGGGTGGATGGACATAGTGCCTATCGAGACGTAGAAGATTATTCCAGACTGCTTATGGATCATGTGTATACAATGGATTGTATTGGAGGCTTAAAATGTCATAATGGCTGCAGTTGGAGCATTGATTGATTTAATTTATTTTTTTTCCAGGAACATGATAACATTTATGGGCTTGTTTTAATCATAGCCATTTTGAGTTTCACTGAAACTAATTTAGTGGCTGAACAGCAAAGGGGAAAAAAAATACAGCAACAATGGCAACTGAATTTATCATCTTAGCAGCAGATTGTCAGAACCCAAATTCACTCAAGCTGACCTGACTTATTTAGCTCATCCCAACTTCACATCCAGCATTTATTACAGAGAGGGGACTTGTAATAAAAATAAAGAATGAAAGTGGGGCAGAAATATGCAAAAGATGCACAGATAAGAGGACCGGTGTTTCACCTTGTGGGGGCACATCTTGGACAGCTTGCCAGCGGTGAGATGGGCGGGTGGCTGTGGAGCCGTGGGAAGGCCACTGTGGACATGTGTGTACAGGTTGACCAGGGAGGCCAGAAGCTCGTTCTAGCAGTGAGACACAGAAAACATGACTTACTGCAACAAGAACATTCATTTTAAAAGAACAATTAAAAAGCCAAATTACAAATGAGCATGTGAAGAGGAGATTTAACCCAGAAAGCCCAAAGATGGAGATGTTGGATGAAAGATTTTGTCTATTTATAGAGAGAGGAATTGATTAGTGTGTATTAACTGCAACGGTAAAAGTTATAGTTTTGCTATTGTTTGAAATAATATTACTGAACTTCATCTTCTAGTGCAACTGATTTCACTGGGTATTATTTTAGGGTGTCAAAGTAAAAGCACGCTGAATATAAATGCATGTATTTGTAAAATAATTGTTATTTTCCTTCCAGTTCAGAAGTACTACATTACGTCAGTCAATCAGATAAAATCCCTACAAAAACTTTGAAATTTGTGGCCGTTAGGAAGGAAAATATGAAACAGCTCAAAGGGTGTAAACTGTTTTGTTCAAAGGCTACGGTAAACCCTGGCAAAAGGCTCTCTGGTCTTTGTTGTGGCTCATTTGTTTCGTTCCCAGACAAACACACACCTTCGTGGAGCCAGGGGTGAGGTCCACTCCACAGCTATCCAGTATGGCTCTCAACTCATCCTCGCTGTGATCTTCGACCCTGTCGAGTCTGAGCTGACCGTCATGGATGAGACGAACCAAAACTGACGGATCTCCTGGAAACATCAGAAAATGATCTGATAGCCAACAAACCCAACCCACTGAAAGAAAGATCCCATAAGCAGAAACACGCAATCCATTTGTTTTTAATCTGTAAATAAAGCAAATGGCTATTGCGATATTGACACATTTGTTTATTTCTCAAGTCTGAGGCTGTAATAAGTGTAAGCAACATGATTCGGCAGGTGTGCGTACCTGCAGGCTGCTGTATTGGTGGCATGAGCTTGTCTTTCTCCGTGTTGATGACAGTGGGGCTCCTCATCAAAGGCGGCGCGAAAGGAGCGATGATGGAAGCATCCACCCGCGTGATGGGGATGTCTGCGGGGAAAGCCGCTTGCTCGATCGCTTCCCCCTCCATGGTCAGCCAGAAGTCGTCTACGTGAACTTCGTCTGAGACCGAACACTCCGGCCAGGTGAACTGCAGGATAAAAAGGCGCATGACGTTCCCAAATCAGCTGAAAAATTACAAGCATGTTACCGATTCCATCAACAGTCTGTCACCTCCACATTCTTCAGCTCCAGCACGTCGTTTCTGTGTCTTTGCGCAATCTCAACTTTCGGGGCAACGCCACAAATGCCACAGATCATGTCGTTGTAATCCCGCATCGTCAGACACTCAAAAGCCCAGTAGCCGCTCAGGAAAAGCTCCTGAACGTGAGATGATTCCTCTGCAGTAAGACTATGGACTAATGTAAGAGTAAACGCATCAAAAGGCTGATAATAAATAAATAAATAAATAAATAAATAAATAAATAAATAAATAAATAAATAAATCTACTGTTGAATAAATGCATGTAGAGGTAAACTGGACTTTACTTGGATGATTTTGGATTTGGTCAAACACAGACTGTGCGGCGAGAGGTGGTGTCTGGCCCAGTTTGATGTTGGCTCTGATCTTCAGAAATAAGTCAAGACTCACAAGGAGTCGATTCCCAACATTGAACAAACCTGAACAAACCAGAAAACAAATTATTAGACAGGAATGATTGACTATTCTAACACAGCATTACATGTTATGTTGGGTTCCTGTACGGACGCAGCATGTGGCTCGTTCTCCATGGATGCCATGAAATAGGGAGAGAAAAAAAAAAAAAAGCTAAATATGCCAAGATACAGACAGAGAGATCTTCAGCTAATACAATATCCATTTAATCATGTGAGTTGAGGGCAACTCTGCCAGGCGAAATAAAAGCTCCTCTCAGGTTGTCCTGTTGGCCGGGATCCTCAGATAATGATTGAGTTTTAAAGGAATCTACTTAAAGTGTTTCTTAGAAACTGAAATTCATAAAAATTAGACAACTAGAGCCAGATTTCAGAGAAAAAAAAAAACTGAAGACAGAAACATATGTTGCTTAGACATAAAACATTTTCTTTTCTGTCAAACAATATGAAGCAGTGTTATTATCCACTGATCTGCTTCTAAAACTAAAAAAAGAAGCTCAAATAGGGATAATAGATAAATGGAGATGCAAAGTCCTTTATTATGTAATAATAACCAGACTATTAAATATGATGAAGATTTTGGTAAGACACTCACTTTCTTTTCTCAGAGAAAAAAAAGGTAGAAAGGTATCCAATTAGTTTGTGAGACAGATTTTGTTGTGCTATAGCGCCCTCTTGAGGCCAATTGGTAAAACAGCGTGAATAAGAAACATCCACAACTAGTCCAGAGTTTAAACCAGGCTGGCCCTATTCCAACAGGCGATTACACAAAAAGTACATTTTAAAACAGTTTTTCCTTGGAATTAAAACAAATGATGCTCAGAATTATACAAATCTGCTTTACTGCAACAGCTGAGCGTGTGTGGTTACCTGGATGCAGATCTGCAAAGCTGTGCAGGGCCAAACACCGAAGGTTGGGACACACTTTGAGTTGCAGAGACGCCGTCTGCATCAGCGTCTCTGTGAGCAACCAGCAGTCCTCCTGCCCGGCAACAGTACTGCAAGGTCCAATTGTAACCACGTATGCAAGTTTACGTTAAATCTCAGAAATCAAAGAAGTCAAAGCTCTTCGTGCATGGCCTTACCCCCGCTCTCCTTTCAACAGACGGTAGCTGCAGAGGCCGCAGTGTGTAGCTGCTGATTCATAAAACTGAGGCCACCCCGTCTCCAACAGCGTCTCAGTCTCAGCATCACTTCCCTCACCGTTCTTAACCAGGACTATTTTAACGCTGTTCAGCTCCTGGATGAGGCTCATTGTTTCCTGCAGCTCTGTGTCGCTCTCAGGAATCTGCAGGGTGCTGCGGATCAGCTGCAGAGTGCTCTGGCGCTGGACGTCCCTCTGAGCAGGACTCAGGTCCTGATGGGGATCCAGCAAAGTCTCAGACTGAGGAGGAAACAGAAAGTTAGTGAGAGGATTTCATGCACACAGCAGTTGGCATCAGCAAATCGTGTTTGCAAGTAAATAATTTGATGATGAGTGCTGTGAAATTGGATGATTAGCACTTGACTAAACCTGATTGTTCATCAGTTACTCATAGAAGCACTCTTAGGTACGGAAGTTGTTACTGAGGGAAAGAAGAGGCAAAGCCTTATAGCATCAAAATGTGATAAAAAAAAAGTAAAAAGGACAATAACTATGTCATAAAAAAATGTAAAATGTGTGAAAGACCAAAGAGAAAAAAATCAGCTATCCATCTTAGGTGTACTGAAGCAGCCGTCACTGAGCCGTCACAGCTCTGAGCTTGAATTCAACCAGTGCGCCATCCATCTACACTTTAAAAATAATCTGGATGTTGTGTTTCTCTTACCTTTGGAGGCTTGGTATTCTTTCTGGTCAACTCGCTGCCACATTTCGGGCACACAGCAGGTTTGTGACGGTTCTTATACATGTAGTCGCATGCCGGGTTCTTACAGCGGCCCCTGCCTCGTGCTGTGGATAGCCCCAAATCCTGAAACGACACGCAAAAAAAAACAAAAAACATCTGTCACACAAACAGAAAAGAAACCACAGAGAAACAAATTTTCCATGAAAAGCACGGGGTTTACTTACAAAACAGGAAACCGTGTGTCTGAAAGGCACTAGGGACAAAACATTCACACCTGTGTCAGGAGTGGAAGTCGCATGTTTACTCCTGTCTGCTGAGATGGAGGAATCCTGCAGAGGGGGACGCAGTGAGTGAAGAAACTTGACCTCATCACTGTCGCTCTGTGTTTTCAGTGTTGACGTGTGTGTTTTCACCTGGGTGGTTGTCGTCGTTGGGGCGGTCTGGCCAAGCTGCTTTAAAGTGCTGGGTTTAAGACTCGACAGAATCTCTTGAGGCACTGTGGCTACAAGCACAACCACGTCAGATGAACACCGAGCACATCTAGAAATTACATTTCTTCTTCGTGCATGTCAAACGTGTCGTGAACGCATTCGCGCAGCGCAAAGTGGGAAATTACGTTAAAAGTACCTGCTGCTGAATGGCTGCTTGTAGAGACGCCTTGAGGTTTTTCTTTCTCGGGTGCCACAGTCAAGATCTGAATCACAGCGTTGCCTGCGAATCAACCCAAACACAAGCAAATGTGTTGACCCGGGTAATAGCAGCTTATTACCTGAAGTATATGCCGCGGGATGTTTGTCCAGTGTTACCTGGGTTACAGACGGCAGGAAGGATGGGTCTCACGGGCCTCTTCTGAACAACAGCACAGCTTCTCGCTGGTTTCTGATGCGTGCTTTTGGTATTCACTTTTATTTGTTTACTTTAAAAGAGAAAAATAAAGAATGCAGTCAGATATTCATTTAAAAAACATGAAATGTCCAGTGGATTACATTGACTAAATTCTTCTAAGATAGAAAAAAACAAACAATAGCTTTTTCACTAAATTCCTTTAAATAACCAGAAATATGTAGATATTCAAGTTCAAATGAAACAACAATTTTTCTAAAGATTTTGAACAACTTACAATAAAGATGTTTGAAGGTTCAATATAAATTTGAAATGTTTACTCCTAGGGTCAGCTTGTTTATATGTAATATGTAACATGGCTATCGATGTGTAACTGGATCCTGGATAAAGTTTTATGTCACTTCATATCAGTTTTGAGGACAGTAGAAATTCCTGAAATCATTTATTACAACTATTGTTATTTTGTAAGTCTAATTTTATAACTAAAAGAGCTCCATTAAAAATCACAAAGATACCAAACTGCGGAAAAATAACAACCAACACCTTGATAATGACGTGTTGCTGCTGCCCTCTGGTGGTGCTGCAGCTGATAGTGCAGGCTGTTTTCTGTTGCTCCGATTAGCTTGTCCTTCCTTGTTACCGCCACCAGATGTTTTGCTGGTGTCTGCAGAAACATGCAGTGCAGCCTGACGGCTTTCGTCACTCTTGTTGTCAGTTGTTAGCTTGGAAGCACCAGCTTTATCTTGTGTCCGTTTAGCCTAGAAGAAACACAAATGCAGTCAAAACCAACTGAGTCAACCGAGTCAGAGCTGTAAAGAATACTTTATATCAAATATCGCCTGCTAGAAGCAACTGAACCTTTACAGCAGGTATCCATTTTCCTCCCAAGTGGCTCCCACACTCGGGACAGGTAGGTGGTTTGTGTCGAGTGACGTAAACAAAAGAGCAGCCAGGATTCAGACACCTCCCCCGACCTCTCCTTGTGTATGTCTTTACAGACTGCAGTAAAGAAGAAATAACTCACTTTTTTTTTTTCAAAATTTATTTTAGAATAAACTCTGCCTTAAAAAAAATGGGTTTTTACCATTTTATAAGAAGGTTTGGGAATCTGGTCTGATTTGGCCCCTACAGATATCATCATGACTGGCTGCAGGGAACTAATGCCTGCTAAAGGCTGAGGCTCCAGTTGACTCTTGAAAGAAGGATAATTGGGAGAAACACTTACTGAAAATAAACTGCTTAGCTGAAACATTTAATTTCCGTTTTAACGTTTAAATTCCTGTCGTAAATCATTTACGTAAAGATCTCACCTGAGAGGGCACAATGGTCACCATCTGCGTAGCTTCTCGTTGCATCATTTGCACTGCTACTCCACCGGCTTTTGTGTTCAGTGAGACATCATTCAGCATCTCATCAACAGAACCCTGCGAGCCCTGGACATCTGTGGAGGTCAGGGTTTTGGATGAAGACCATGGTGAAGTTCTTTGGGGAGAAGACACCACCGTTTCCTCTGCTGTATCACTGGGAACAGTGGGGGGCTCTGAAATCTCCACCTCTGCGGCCAACTCAACAGGCGCTACCTTGGACTTGGGGACCCTGAGGGCGACCGAGCACAAGCTTCCTTCAGCCGAAAAATCAATCGATTCGATGCACACTTCTGACTGAGAGCCTACAGCTTGATAATTAGGGGAGGCGCTGTTGGGCACCAGGAAGCAGTTGGCTCTGGGGAGGATTTTGCGGAAGCCCGGCAGGTGTTTACTGGAGCTTTGAGATGTCTGAGGAAAAAAAAAAATCACAAGTAAGGAAGTTGTTAAAGGCTTCTGAAAGCACATCAGAGAAAAAGATGAGAAAAAAAAATCGGTTTAGTCTCATTCAACTGGTAGCAAACTTAAGATCTCTATCTATATATATATATATATATATATATATATATATATATATATATATATATATATATATATATATATATATCTCAAGACAAAACTTGTGAAAAGTGGCTTTCCCTAAATACTTGACACAATAATGATCTGCCTCAGGAATCAGAGAAAAAAAAACTCCCCCCAGTATCTGCTTAGTTTTAAGAACTTCATTCAAAGACAACTGGAATATAATGTCTCTTGGTTTGTCAAAAACTGCAAAAGTTTTTCAAATACTTTCAAGATATATTTCTAGAAGAAATATGAAAACAAAGAAATTTGCTTTTTTTTAAAGGACTTGTGGAGGGGGACTAGGAGATTAGGTGATTGCTACCTGATTTTCTTTAATAAAACAGGTTATCAATGCATATTTTGTTCAATGCCCTTCTTGGAAGAAACCACAGAATATCCACTGGGTCCAGTTAAGGATTCTGGCTTGGGAGATAGGAACTATTTGTGACTTTATCAATGGTGACATAGAAAAAAAGGGGGGGAAAGCAGTTCCAGGTAAAGGAAGATGAATCCAGAGCATGATGCTGCCAACGACATGTTTTACTTCAGACTTTATAGTGTGTTTTTTGGGGGGGTTTTTTGCCAGAAGTACATCTTACATTTGTGGTGGTTTCAAGTTGTGTTTTGTCTTACATAAAGCATTAGGTTTTGAGAGAAACCTGTTAAAAAAAAAAGGTTTCTCTTGCAACCCTGCTCCTTAGTTCAGACAGATGGAGAATAGAGGAGAAATAGAATACTACCAGAGATTGCAAGAAATTTCTGCAGCTGCTTTGGAGTTGCTATCAGTCTTTTGGCAGCGTTGCTGATCAGCTTCCATTTAGCCTTTCCATCAATTATGAAACAATTTCCAGTTTCTCTAGTGTTATTATTTACATTTTGTTGTGTTTCCTTGTGCACAACGACAATAAAAGGACTTCTGATTGTGATTACCCATGCTATTTATAATATTCTATGAATATAAAAACATTCATAGATAGTATGCATATATAGTGCTAGGGCTTTTCACAGAGACATGTGTATCACAAGAGCATCTGAAAGTTTATGTCAGATTAATGATTCGGTAAAATGGTGGATGGGTGATGGGTGAACACTGATACTGAATCAAAGGGGCATAAAGAAAAAATATTTATTTAAAGCTGCTTTAAAACCAACCATTCCAAATTATTCCTTCACGTGACGCCATTCACATTAAAAGAAGACCTTCAATTTATATGTATGTGTACAAATTTTCAGTCCTGAAAGTTCCACAAGATTAAATTAGCTTGTAAACTATTCATTTGTTAATACATCTGACTTACTGTGTCTATCCCATCCTTTTCCAACTTGGCTCTCTCCAGATAGTAGCTCTTCTCAGCTACACTCAGTCTCCTCCAGCTCTCACTGATTCGTTTGTTGACTTCAGACTGAGGCAGATTCGGGGTTCCGAGTTGCATAACCTGGTGAACATCGAAGTAGTACAGCAGGTAGGCAGATCTGGGACAAATGATAAATTACACATACAAATTAATACATAAAAGGAATTACTCCAGGTTCAAAAAGACACTTCAAGTTATCCATATTACATTACCGGGGCTTCTTGGGTCTTTCATGGCTGTTTTCATCAGCCTTGCCCCTCTTCTTTTTGGGGGACGTCATCTCCACTTGGCTGTACACATCTTCAACTTCTTCAGTTACTTTCACAACCTCTAACACCTCCACATTGTCCATGTCTTCCATGGATCAAGGACACTGCTAATAAAACGCATGGGTTTAGTTTACCAAATATTCAAATAGATGCTTTATTTGCAGGATAATTGTGCAACTTTACCTCCCTCTACCGACAATTACAATAGAATAATGAAACTGCAGCTTAATTGCTTAAACATTCAGAATGCATTTTGATCTGTTTATGCAATGTTTTATAATGCATTTGCCATGCACTTGCTTGCAAAAAGGAAAGAAATGATGCAGAACAAATAAGCCCAGACTCATAATTGGGACGAAACACTGAACATAGCTCTGCAGAAAAAAAGTATAGCCAACTTAACTACACTGAAAAAACGTGCATGTGAAACTCACTGGTTTAATGGCGTGTGTTCATACTGCCTGCACGCCTAGTCAACTATCCAATGAAATGCCGTCTTGTTGAAGCCTTACCTATTATCTTCCGACCTTTAAGAAACTGCTCCAAGGGTCTACTGGGAGAAGCCTGTCATTGCATAAATGGTGAGGAACACCTCTATGTTCATTTTTATGCTCCAGCAAAGATTTACCACGTATAAATGACTGCAAAAGCTCAATAGTCCTAGCTTGACAAAACGACTGACGAGAAGAAACATGGCGATTTGTTGCTATGGGCTTCGTCCAATCAGATTTCGCGATAGATATGTCCGATCCAATCACGTAAGACGTTTTTAACACGTGAAAATGACTCTTGCGTCCCGAATATCGTTGTCAATGCAGTCACACGGAGGCGCTGTTTCCAAAGACTGATTCAGTCGTAATTTCGATTTTGCTAGCAGAGCCTGCTTTTGTCTGTTCCTGTATTTTGCCAATCTCCTGTCCAGTAGGTGGCGCTAATGCAACTTCTGCGTCTTTTCAAGAAGAAGCAGACTGACCGAAAAAATGGCGGATGACAAGGTGAGTGAGATGTGTCTGGCTGCTAATTTATAAATAATATTTTGCTGCTCATGACAGCAATAGTTAGAGGAGCACAAAAATATGGTATCCCACAGAAGATGTTAGTTCTGTGTTATAATCACTTGGGAGGCTCTCAGAGAGAGGAAAGAAAGGAGCCGACCCTGTGAACATGCAAGAAACTTCAGAGAAACTTTATGTATGTGATGATGAGGCAAACTGCCGCTAGTGTACTTTTACTGTACATCACGGTCTGTTAAAATCACATACGTATTGTGGATTATGGTTTGTGTATGTTTCTTTTTAAAAAAAAATATGTATCTCACATGAGATGTGTTTATTTCAGGATCCTCTGAGACAGTTAAAGGATCTAACTCGGCTTAAAAATCAGCTGGAGGCCATTCAGAGGAGAGTGGAGACCGAGGTATCCGCAGAATTTCCCCAGGTGAGCTCATATAGGTGCCCTATGATCAAGTAGGCATGTGGCGTGAAGCAGGGCATTTTCGTCCAGTTTTACATATTCTTCTGTAAGATATATTTCTGAAACTATCAGTACCTCAATTTCTAAATCAACAGCGTCACAAACAGGTTGGAGATTCGTGATTGATTTCCGACCTTTAGTTTTGTTCCGACTTACACTGATCTCAGTGGTTGAGAAAAACAATTATATAGTCTGTAAAATATTGCCAGAGCCTGCCATTTATTTGTATTATGTTCATAAGTGACAGGTGTGAGAGCAGTTTCTGCAAAACAAAGTTTTACAGGGACTGTTTTCTATCTTTAGAAAATACAACTTACCTTGAAATGACACTTTATGTACTTTTAAATCACCTCCTTAAAACTCAAATTAGCATTCTTTTCCTTACTATCAGCTTCGACATCAAAAGAATGTCTAAATGTTTATGATTTAGTTCTGTGGATGCACAACTTTAACATAGTTTAGATTTTTGAAGTTCAGACTGTCCTGTCCCTTGTTAGGCTGCGAATAATTGTCTGATTCACAAGTTGATGTCCTAGCGTATCTCTAATTGTCAGATAGTGTCGCAAAATTTGTAATAGTAGCACTACAGCTGTTACGTATTCACCCCCTGGGATGTTTTACACTTTTTATTGCTTTTGCAAAAGAATTTTGATCAACCAAATTTGGCTTTTTTTTTTTTTTTTTGAAGAAAAAGAAACAGAAAACCCTTGAACGTCAAAGTAAAATCAGCTAAAGCTGAATTTTAATAAATTTCTTTGCGTCTCTTTTCCTTCTGTAGGGAAGCACGGTGCTGGGATCGCCCTTCCTGAAGGGCTTTTTGGCCGGCTATGTGGTGGCCAAGCTGCGCTCCTCGGCCTTCCTGGGATTGCTGCTGGGAACTGCCACCGGCATTTACGCAGCCCAGAGCTATCAGGTGCCTAACATTGAAAGGACCGTTAAAGATTACATGAGCACAATGAAAAAGGGACCAAAGTGAACTGGGCTGACGCTCACTAAACGAAGAAGTGCTCTTGGAGGTACTGGTCCACGGCAGACTGGAGTTGAACTTTTCTATGTAAGAAGGATTTACGGATCTTTTGACTGGAATTCCACTGGGGACCTAAAGAGAGAAACTTTATTCGCTTTTGCTGTTGCTTTGGAATCAGTTCGATCCTGCTTTAATTTCTACTTTTATCTGTCCACTGTTGACACGTCGCATCTGCATGACGTTGTGCCTACGAGGGCTTAACTAAAGCAGCTATATTTATATTAAGGCCTTTGGATTTTAATATGGAAAACAGGCAGAAACTTTCCCCACCTCATGTAACCTCGCAACTTTACTGTTCAAAAAATAATCACAATTTAATCTTAGAATGTGTTGGAAATAATAGTTAAAGAAAACTGATTGAATTTTTTTGTTTGTTTTTTTTGCACTGAAGTTATCCTTTGTACTTGTCGGAGCTGGTGTTTGTTTTGCGTCATTTAGAATGATTGTAATCGAGAACGTGGGGCCTCAAACCCCGGCCGGGACTAAGAGACGGTGGGCGAACAGGATCAAGTGGGGCTTCCTGTTGGGCCTGATGGTGCTCATCTATGGCTCTCATGCGCCGCTTATCACTCTCACCAAGGTAGACGGTCAAGTCCCATTCAACGCCTCCTCCTGCGTCCTCATGATCGAGCTGGCCAAGCTGCTCGCCTCCCTGCTCAGCCTGGTTTTCACAGGCGCCACGTCAATGCCGCGGTCTCCTCCGCGTCTCGTCGCCCCTTACGCGATCCCCGCCGTGCTGTACACCTTAAACAACAACCTGGTTGTCGTCATGCAGGCCTACATGGACCCGAGCTCATTTCAAATACTCTCCAATCTGAAAATAGCTTCGACCGCCCTGCTGTACTCCGCCTGCCTGGGGAAGAGGCTGCGGTCTGAGCAGTGGTTCGCCCTGGGGCTCCTCATGGCTGCGGGGGGCTTCCACAGCTACAGCAGCCTGGATCTACAAGGCCCTGAGAGGATCGACGTCGATGAGGGTCCCAGGCTTCACATCACTGCTTGGGGGCTTTTCCTCGTGCTGGTTTACGCCAGTGTGTCGGGGCTAGCAGCAGTGTACACAGAGAGGGTGCTGAAGAGCCAAAGGTTGCCCCTCAGCGTTCAGAACCTCTACCTCTATATGTTTGGAGTGGCAATCAACGGGCTGTCCTCTCTCTCCTCCTTAGGAAGCGACCAAGGGTTTCTGGAAGGCTACTCGGGGGTGGTGTGGGGCATCATCGCAGGACAGGCAGCCAATGGACTTCTGATGTCTGTGGTGCTCAAACACGGTAGCGGCATCACCAGACTGTTTGTCATTTCCTGCTCCATGCTGGTTAATGCGCTGCTGTCCTGGGCCATCTTAGGATTACAGCTCACTCCTTTGTTTCCTCTACCTTGTGCACTGATTGGATTGGCAGCTTACCTTTATTACAGATAGCAGAGGGTTCGTTAAAGACCTGCCCGTTTGGGTCCAGAGGAGCTTCAAACAAAAGCTGCCAGTTGTGGTCCTTAACATTTGAGATTATATTACTGGTACTGTGCGACGGAAAAGTATCCATTTCTCTCTAACACATTTCGATGTAATGTCATTATACACGTAAAATCTGAAAGGTAGGACTTTTGTTTGAAACGTGATTCAATAAATGAATCACTTTTTGAGGCAGCTGCAGATCTTTTGGGGTTATCAAGCAGTGCTACATCTAGAAACACTTTTACTCTTCTCTAGTTGAAACTCGCTCAGATCAGAAGCAGAGCTTGCCACAAATCAGGTCTGGACTTTGTACCGTTGTACACATTTGTAGGACAGTGTTATGTGTAGGTTTGAGGCTACAGTCCAGCTGGGAACCTCCTCTTCAGTTTCAGGTATTGGAAAGCCTCTGACAGGCCTGGTACGTCATCTAGTTCCATTTAATTTTCACATAAACTCTAACCAGCATCCCTGCTCCTACTAAAGCATCACCATCATTGTGGGTTACCATGGGGATCTTGTTTTGAAGCTGATGTGCAATCATGGTGCTTGTCAAATAATTGAATTTAACCAATTTAATTAAATTGGTCAAACTTCCAATTTAATTAAATTGGTTAAACACCTTAAACATGTTTGCTGTCTCTCCCAAGTGGCTTATGTTAAACTTCTTATAACTTTATTTCAACAATGACTGTCTTTCTGAAACTCTCTTGTAAAGTGGCCTAATTTGTGAAGTGCATGGCAAATCCTTTTAATGGGTTGTTGCACCTGAGCTATGGATCCCTGCAGCTCCTCCAGAGTTACAATGGGATTCTTGACTGCTTTTCTGATCAAAGTTCTGCCTCATCAAACTTCCAAAACTTTAATCTTCACACTGAGGTTGGTCCATTGCTTAAACTACAGACATTGAAGCTGAAGTGTGACAAAATGTGGAGAATCTTAAGGGATATTCGCACTTTTGCAGGACGTTGTCTGGTTTGTGTTTTTTGCCTTTGTGTTATCTGCCTTCTAAAACTGGACTCCTTTAGTCCTTTACTTAATTTACTTCAGATGCAGAAGTGTTAACAGTGTGTCAAAGAACGAGCTGACGAAATTAATCAAATGTTGAGTGTTTGTTTTTGTTTTGCTACACAGTTACATTGTTGCAGAGACATCCTGCAAGGATCCATAATCATACACCAAATCCTCTTTAAAGCACATCAGGGATAAAATGTTACATGTTGCGTTTATGACCAATAAAGTTTCTGAGCCGTTTGCCAACACGCGTTTTCTTGATTTAAGCAAAGTATGAGACTCATTGATGCTGGTTTATCGGGTCAGTCACAGGATCTCCTCGCACAACAAGAGCGTCTTTAATCTCCCCCAGTGCTGCAGAGTTAGAGAAACATGAGAACATTGTGAAGGGTCTTTCCAGTTATGTGACCAGCTTGCTGGTTAAACGCTGACCTTTTCGAAGTTCCTTGTTTTCTGCTTGCAGCTGCTGGTTCTGAGCAGACAGGTAGATGGCATCCTGCACAGCTTCCAGCAACACGCTCCTGTATCGTCCCTCTGAGATCTTCCTCTGCTCCTCGCTAACTTGACGAAACGCCCTGAACACCTGCTGAGCAGGAATACTGATAACAAGCATGTTTGGGTGATGCAGTTAGATGTGGGTTGGGTCAATTGGATTCTTGACTGTAAAATTATTCCGTTACCAGGCCCTTCACAAGCATACAAGCAATAACATTGGGGTTGGCCTATGCTTGTTTATTTTTTTAGATTTTAATACAAGTAATTTACTCAGCTATGACAGTAATAAACTCTATTCACAATAAGGAGAAATGACAACCAGGCACGCTTTGGTCGGCTCATATTGGGGCCTTCAACTGAATAAATACAGTAAGGGCAAAATTGCAAGAGTTGGAGCCTGTTATGGACAATAATGGCTAAGATTAGGTTTAGTAACATGCACCCAAGATTGTTTCCCTTCTCTAAGACAATGAGGAGACTGGTAGTAGTTTAAACCACAACATATTCACAATCAATTTATCTTGAAAGGCACGTCTTTGAACCTTTCTGAAAGTTCAAAGACGTGAACTTTCTTAAAGAAAAGCCTTAAGAAAATAATTTAAAGGTAGAGTTTACAAAATTCTAACTAAGGCCTCTTTTTGATTCTTATGTTCAATTTCATGCACATCCTGAGGAAAAAAAAGAGTTCAATGTTACTCTGCATTGAAAAAACTCTGTTTTTTTGGTTTTCCTAAACTATGCAACTAGCTTCTCTCTCAGCCTAAGATGTTTTTTGTGCTCTCTCTTTTTTTTTTAATGCAAACCTTTTTCCAAACCAAGAAGCTATATTTTGTGTGGATTTAAAGCCAATTAATTCCCACCTGCAGGCTCTCTTCCCTCAAACAATGCAGCTCCGTTTGGTGTCTGTGATGCTGATCCTGAAGGTCGCTTTCTGCCTGCTGGGCCTCAGCACGAAGCGCCTCCATTTGCATCACCAGGACCTGCCTCTCTCTGCTCAGCACCAGCAGCTCCCTCTGAGGGCTTTCTGTCTGACGGAGCAATGAATAAAAACAAGAGGTTAAAATGGGAAAAAAAGTTCAAGGAAATCCCGGCGTTAATATGGAAGTGCAAGCCATTTCTGCCCACCATAAATTCAGCCTTGCACTTATCCGAACTGACTCAGCACTCTCGGCTGAGATAGATCACAAACAGAATGTTAAACAACAGGGTATCTCATTATCTCACCGGCGGCTGCTCCTGCGCCAAGTCTCTCTCCATCTTCGCCACCTCCTCCTGAATTAATCTTGTGTGATCCTCCTTAAGTTGCCTCCTCCGCTCCTGCGCTTCATTGTATTCCAACTGAGACTAATCATTAAAATGGCAAAATTAACGTCTTAGTGCGTGTTGCCCACTAATCCAAGCATAAATCTTGTTTAGATGTTGAAAAGACTGGACTAAGCTTTGTAAATGTGTTGTCAAACCAGCGGTCGCGTACGCAAAGCTTTCTGCAAAGAGTTACCCTAGGAGGCAATAATTGCAGCACTTTCTAAAAAAAAATTCTCAGTGGATTTCTAACAAGATCCTGCTGAAGGAGGGTTTTCACAAAGCTTTCAGGAGGGGTATTACTTACAGAAGTGGCGAGGGTGACATTTGGGAGGCTTAAGAGTTTCTCAAGTGGAGAAAATAGTGGAAAGGAAATGAGCAAATGAAACAATGAAGATTTGCTCAGGGTTAATATTTGAAGTTGAGCTCCAAGGGATTTTTCTCCCATTTCTCCCTTAATGCTCTTATCAAAGAATTAAGCTGTGTATGGGGGAAAATATTAACTCAAATGTGAAAGTTTGGGGCATTAAGAACTATTTTCAGGAGAGACCCCAGGCACCGTAAGAAAATAAAATTTCCCCAATCAGCTTAGCTAACGGTAAGGCGCAGACACTCCAGGTAAAAGAAGAAAATAAGTAATCAATAAGGCAGCTACAAAGTTATCTATGCCGTCACAGTGAAACAGTGTTGAGCATTGATCACTGTAGGCGTCTTAAAACCAGACTAAACGATTTATGAGTCGACCTTACCTTTTTGAGTAAGACCCAAAAAGGATCCCTTCCTCTAAAATTAGACTATGTGACAAAGTGGCCATATGGAAGGTCTTCTTAATGATGCACCAGGTAAAAAGTTTGTCAGACCATACTGAAAGAACCCTTACACCAGAAAAAGATTATTTTGTCAGAACCATAGTGGTACTCCATTATGGTAGAGCTGGTGATGTCATGCTGTGAGGTAGCCTGCTCACAAGGATATCTGCTTTACTAAGACTCCAGGAAAATATGTCGCCATTTTATGCTTAGAAATGTCCTGTAATATGTAGGTTTTAGTTTTTAAAGCTTGATGCTACAAAGACCAGGCATAAAGTCAGACGGAAAAGTTAGTGAGGTTGTAAATTATTGTTATTGTGGCAAAAGTACATACATGTTCTCAGCAGAAACCTTTTGACTAACAACAGCGAAAATGTGTTATATTTTTCTGAAAGAAATCAAGAATAGATCAAAAATAGCCACTGAAAATGGCAAATTTCTGGTTTTCCGTTCATGTTTCGAGCTTTAAGATAAATGGCACAATCCGTCTAAACTGGAAATAGAAATTCAGCTTGATCAGTGGACAACATAAACAAAGCAACATTTGAGGAAATGTTCATTACTGGTTGACAGAATTGGGACTTTGCTGAAACATTCCCATTCTTCAGTGTCTCTTCTCTCAGAGCTTCCTTCAGCTGTTGGATTCTGGTTACCCGCTCCTGGACCTTTTCCGCGCTGCCTTTACCTTCTGGAAACACCAGAGACACACCGAATACTCAATCAGGAATAGCTTTATCGACTGCACTGTGAAATTTATCCTGTTACCTCTGATGTGTTCCTCCATTTCTTGTCTCAACTTTTCCTGCAGATATTTAGCTGTCTCTGTACTTGCTTTCTCTTTGATGAGGCAATCTACAGAAAGCTGGTGGCTGCTGGTTGATGATTTCTGTCACGTTAAAAAGCAAATATTAAACTCGATGACTTAGCTACATTATATGATGGTGGGAAACCACCAGACCTTAATTTTGGTTTTTATTCTCTCTGACTCCTCTCTCCTCTTCTCCCACGACTGACGTTTCACTATCTGTTTTAGAGATGGCAGAATACATTTTTATTGCACTCTCATGCTGCTGTATCGAACGCTGTAGTTTTGATTTTGTTTTATTTACCTTCAGATTCTGAGTCAGCTGAGCTAACTTGTAAATGCTCTGCACCTCGCTCTCCCCTAGCAGTACCACATTTTGTAGCTCCACGATCCTTTCACGAAGCTCTCGCTCAGTTGTCCTCGGATTCCAGCAAACAGAAGTGGGTTTAGTAACTAATCCTCTCACTTTCTGAGCCAAATGTAAAGCAGATTGAGTTTCATCATCAAGGAAACCTGAGAAGAAGTAATACCCAGAGTCAGGTTTAATTCAACCGCCTCCCGCTTATATGTTCCTTTCACTTACCTTGAGGGTTGATGCAGTAGATGAGAAATGTCCTGTTGCTCCCTGTAAGTGCATCTTTAAGTAGTTGGTGAAGGAGGCTGTCACTGACTACAGGAGGAGAGTTTAGTGTCTGGTCTACGACCTTCAACAGCGGGATGACTCTGGGAAAAAAAAATACTTATGTTGTGAAAATAAGGAACAGCATTATTTTTCAAATAACAACTTTGTATTTGGAGAAAATTACAATTGATCACCTAAAATAATAATAATAATAATAATAATAATAATAATAATAATAATAATAATAATAATAATAATAATAATAATTCTTCCTACCTTTTTTTTATGCCTTAAGAAAATAAATAAAAAACATTGGAAAAAAATCCTGACACAAAGGATCATAATTCATGCATGAAAGGGTTAAATTCTGTGTGTTCTGTTTTTCTACATAGAGACAATTTTCTTGTTCAGGAATTTTTCTCTTCTAGTCAAAGACCGACTCTGTCATTAACTCCCCGCCTCCTTCTTTACCTTCCCCATTAAAATACTCTTGTTCTCCCAAACCCCCCAACATGGCAGATGGCTGCTTCTTCTGAAGATTTTCATCCCTGTGCCGGTTGTTTTGAAAATGGATATAAGAATGAAGCTTAAAGAAGAGGTATGATTGTCAGAGACAATGACATATCTGGGAGTCGCTGCAGGAACATGACAGGCCCTATGGGAGAAACAAGCCAGGAGGGTTTTCTTATACGAAAGCTCACGCTGTTAACACATTGTCTTGATTTATGTCACTTACTTCGTTGTCATTTTATGTAAATACACACTCTGCTCTTGGACAGATGGCAATGAGCCACTGAATATATATAATAAAGCTAAGAAATCTCTGAGAAATTAATTCAGTAAGACTGAAAGCTGCAGTTTCAATCAAAAGGGTTATTAATTTTGGGGAGAACTCAAAAGTACACTGTCTTCTTAGTTTAGACTAAATGTTTATTATATCTCAGATTCAATTTGCAATAGAAATTATACATTTTATAAGAGATGCAGTTTAGCTGCATGAATTGGATTGCAGTGTGGAGATATTAAAGTATGAACTGAGGCAAACATTAATATGCCACATGCATTCTGGACAGGTTGTTGCAGTTCGGTGAGCATTGGTAGGTAAATATTTGATCAGCCACTCAGACTCGTGTAACTGATCTGTTCGGCTTGCATGTCACCGACCCTCTGAGGTCAGTCCTGCTGGCTCCTCCTGCGAGGCTGAACAGCTGCAGTTTGCTGCGGCAGACATCCGACTCCGCCTGCTCCGGATGGAGTTTCCACTCAGCTGTCACCGAGAACAGGGAGCTGCATCTGAGGAAAACACGTGACACGGACAACAAGCACGTTTATTTATTCAGATGTCTCGGAGAGAAAGAGAGTTCTCTCACTGAGATTGCAAGATGTTTGGTCCTGTCCTCTGTGTTTTAAGCCTTTTCGGAGCGCATTGATGAAACACGACCTACCGGCTGGAAATGCTTCCTCCGCTGGTTTTCATCGACTCCCTGCAGGCTTTAAAAACATCACAGGCTTCCTCCGCTGAACATACACACACCTCAGATAAACCTTCTACGACACTGAGAAACAAAACAGAGATATATATGTGGTTTATGTGTCAGCCACATAGGCATTAGTTGTTTTTTTTAAACTTGCATCTTTTTATATTCTTGGGCTTTATATATTTTGTAGATATGATTATTTGGGGAGCACTTTATTATTTCCTTGCCTCTGTCTTGTTCAATAAATGGCGAAGGAATCTGTCACTTGTGCTTTTGTACATCTGATGTTAGATTTGAACTACTTTAAGATTTGGTAAAGAGCAGAACAAATACACTAAAGCCTCAGATAAAAGGATATTTTAAATCATGGTTGTACCTCAGTATATAGCGAAAAAAAAATAGTGGTTGCTATATATAGCAACCGCTGATTTGATAAAGTTTTGCTTTCATCAGGCCAAAATTTCTTGCAATCTTTTAAAGTGGTGATGATCGATTTTTCACCACACTTTCTGAAGGTCTTTTTTGGCTTTTTCATGTCACTTGACCATGACGTGCAGTGGGTTCAAAAAGGTTTCCTTAATATAAAAAGATAAATCTGCCCGAGGCAGTGAGGAAGCACTCCGCGGTTTTAAGTCTGGGACAACAAACGCTCTATCACCTCAAATTTTGCCTCAAGCTGTTGGAGCAGGTAAAATCATCTGGCATATTGACCTGAGACAAAGCAACATTACAAATAGTCAGGCAGGTGAAATGCAGCGTAACTACTGAGAGAATGTAAAAGTGATTAAAAATTTTTTTAAAGCTATTTGTAAAAGGAATTCAAAATTGGAAAAAAAAATGTGTTCTTGTTTGCTTGTACCTGTTGGAAGGTTAAATCATTCAAAGCGAAAGGCGATTAAAGCATGTCTGAGCTTCTCAAGGTTGCCTTTTGACGATATAATATAATCTGTTTAGACTGTGGGGGAAAAAAATTGATTTTTCTGTTTTTTGTTTTTACAAAACTATTACACATGTGAACAAAGTTGTTGGCAAACTTCTGTTAATTACCGAAAAGGCCACAGTGGTCACTGAAAGAACTTGAAACCGACAAAAAGAAATAAGAAATAAAAATATAATACAATTTAACCAATGAAAATCAGACACTGATTTTGAAATGAGGGTTAACAGAACGTAAACAGGCCTGGACAAAAATGATGGTTTCTATAAGGTAAGGTAATTTTATTTATATAGCACATTTTCAGCAACAAGGCAATTCAAAGTGCTATAATATAAGATTTGAGTAAATCACTGCAATCAAGCGATTCCTTTGATTATCAAAGAATTATTACTCTGCTGCACCTGTCGCAGGTACTTTGGCTAACTCTTTGTGAACAAACTTCTCCACTTGTCTCAGGTTTGAAGGGTGTCTCCAGACTGTCTGGAGAACGGCCTAGAAAGAGTAGAATTCATTAAATCAATTTTTTATTAAAGAATTGTATCCTATGTTCAATATTAGATCAGGGCTCATAGAGGGCCAGTTCAGAATAGTCCAATGTTTTGCTCTTAACCTTAATTGGGTGTATATTGTTAGGATGAGAGTCGATTTTCAAATGTAAACACGATTTTCTCATGCGGAACAAAAAGTTGAGAGAGTAAAAAGGTGATCTTGTTGGTGTCGTTGTGTCTACACAGGAAAACATTTTTCTTATTCTCACTAGAATTTTGAACATTTTGTGCCATCTGTCTCCTGAAATCGACAAAAGGACTTCAGGACAGAACATTCTCCAGTGTGCTTCAGTGGGAAATAAAGATGACAACCTACTACATAAACAGTGCCCAAGAGGCATCAAGTACTATGACAAAAAAGGGTGTAAAACGAAACCCTGTGGGACTCCCCCCATGGGAAGTCAGCAGAAAAGGAGATAAAAATCACTGATGGAAACACAAAACGTTTTTATCCCAGAGGCAAGATCTGTTGATCAAGGCAGCTTTAAATAATACCAAGAAGGTTTGGCCAGTTGGAAACTAAATATTAGACTTTCTTTTCAAAATCTAAATTAATGCGGTACGTAAATACATAATATTAATATACCTTCCGAGTACAGGATGGGTTACGAGCTGTAAAGTTTCTTTATTGAGGCTGAGGAGATCCAACGTGCTCCCGTCTGGGTAAAACTGTCAGAGAAACAATATTCCAAGTCATGTCACGTCGAAACTGCTTTGGGGTTCTACCTTTCAACACAAGGACAGACCTGAAGAAATGATACAGAGGTGAAGGACTCTGCTGTTTCCTCTGATGTGCAGCTAAACAGACTCGTCAGGACCTGAAACAAGGTCAGAGTCTCAGAATCCGGTCAAAGCAAGAATAGAACATCCTCAAATGCGCAGAGTAAAATTGTTACTGTCCACCTGTCTGAGGATGCTTTTGTCCGTCACGGCTCCGACCATCTCCGTGGGAGTTCCACACATCAGCAGTGCTACGCTATAGCATTTCGATACGGACTCGGTCAGAGGCTGCAGGAGCTCAGAGTGAAGACTCTGCATGTTTCGGTTCAGATTGTTAGTTTCTGAGATTTGCAATATGTAATAGCAAACAGAAAGTGCGTGAAAACAGATTAGGAAGTGTTTTACCTCTACACAGTCGGCTGTTACAACCTGATCAAATGTGAAGGACTTTGGTTCCTAAAGAAAACACGTCTGATATTTGTGGCACCTTCCAGAGAACATCTGAAATATTCGCGGTGCAGGAATAGGTTTACCTCATTCGTAGCAGATTTGTGGTTAATTTCACATCCTTCGGCTGCTAAAGCGGCACAGTCTTTATGTTCTGTGTGTCCAAGAACACGTGAACCTTCTTCAACTCAGCACTCAAAACCAAATAAATTCACATATTCCAGTAGTTTACTTACCTGGGCTTGTCGTGAGTACAACTCCCACTCTCACCTTCTCTGCTCCCCCACATATCTAACAATGGATGGAGATGAGTAGCAATTCAACCAACACAAGTCAATACAGTCTTTACTCATCTTAAATATCTCTATGCCTCTGGAGAAATTATACAATTTATTAAAGTAAGTACTGTATATACTTACAGGGGTGTTTATGATTGCTGTGGCCATCCTGAACGTGTGGCTTTGCACAGCCACTTTCTGACCTGGATTGTATTACAGCAGGGTGAATTATTAATGAGACAGAATCTACTTTCACTGGCTTAAATCATGGGACTGCAGTTTCAAAAGATACATTTTTTAAGGTCACTTATGAATTTTGAGATTGGGCAGGAATGTGTCATTAAAAAAAA
>NW_015115304.1:28764-34611 GCF_001443285.1 Poecilia latipinna
ATTTATTTTCTTGAAAAGAAAAATAATTTCATTATTTATATTTATTTATAGCAGAAGTCAGATTTAGTACACAGTTATGCATAAAATTATCCATACCCTGGCAGACATAGATTGAAAGTAATCTTTTAATTTTACAAACAGGTTTCTTCTGAATAGAAGCAATGTTAATATTTACTTGAATCTAATATCCAAACTGTGAAGGTAGCCAAACAGTTGGAGGCCCTCCAACCTCAAATCAGCTCAGCATCAAAGATGAATCATCACAATACCAGAGAAAACCTGCAAAAAATTTGGTTTATCTATTTTTAAAATGGTATGTTTGATCTAATGCTAAAAATGATTGTTCTATTTATTATTGAGAAGGTATAAATTATTTTAGCTATGCCATTTTTATCAGTGAAACAGATCATTTGTTCTGATACCCCTTTCACTTTATTTCATTATCTGTAGAGAGGTGTACTGGTGTGTCTTATTTCATATGAGAATTAAACTTCTTGGATGAATCAAAATGTTTTATAAATACCATATTTTCCGCACTATAAGGCACACCGGATTATAAGGCGCACCTTCAATAAATGGCCTATTTTAAAACTTTTTTTCATAGGCGCACCTCATTATAAGGCGCATAGAATAGACGCTACAGTAGAGGCTGGAGTTACGTTATGCATCCACTAGATGGAGCTGCAGTAAAGGATGAAACAGTCCGACTCCGGTCGGTGAGGAGAGGCGTGGCCGGACGATGGTCACCCTTCTCTGTTCGCACACAGCATGTTTGTGGAGAACGTGGTGCTAAATAACCTGCAGACGACGTGATTCTAGACGGTGGTAGGTAGATAGGTCAGTCAAACTTTATTAACAAACCAGCGTTCTGACGATTGTCCCAGCATGCACCGCAAAAATGAAGTCGGCGGCTGCTTACCATAGTTGCTAGACCTGTTGTGGCTCAATATTGGTCCATATATAAGGCGCACCGGATTATAAGGCGCACTTTCGGCTTTTGAGGAAATTCAAGGTTTTTATGTGCGCCTTATAGTGCGGAAATTACGGTATATAAAATATGCCAGTCCTGAATACATTTGACCTTAACTACATGATATAACCCAAAGTCTTTTGGCAAACCTTCCACAGACTAAGCATATGCTCTGTCCACAAACCTGATGGGTTTTTTTCACTAATAGGTGCAGCTCTCAGCATGGGAAACATCCAAACTGTTGTAGTGTTTACATCTCTAAATCCTATCAATGTTATTTGTTTCAGTTATAATTTCTTCTTGCCTAATCTTTTTTTTTTTCTTGATGCTTTGTGTGCAGTGGGGCAGAAAACTTTGACATTTTGAAATATCAATGCTTGTTTTGTGTTAAATATATGAGATACTCTAAGAGAGAGCTAAATATTTTCTGAGTTAGTACATATCGAATAAATGAAACACTGTAAGGATATGGACAGCAGTTTCTAGGTGTGGCTGACTTTCAGCAGATTTTCCATCTTTCTTTAGTATTCAACATCTTTTGGTAATAGCAATTTGGTGTTGAAAGCTTAAGAATTGCTTTCACCTAAACGTTGAATCAGAGAGAATATTATACTTTCATCTTGTGTGTCGGAAGAAAAACATAAAATAAAAATGAATCAAAACACAAGATAAATTAGCTCTTGGAAACACTGACAAAACAAACTGATTTAACAATTTCCAGACATTTTATTAAGACAAATCTGAGTAAAATCTTGTAAACATTGATTTATAATTAAAATATTTAAATAGGATTTGTTACAAAAAGTAATTATTGTTGTTAGAATGTATTTACTATTGAACTTTACATTTACAGTCTAGTATTTATGTGTGCAATTTATTACTTGTAGCGGCTAGAATTTAATGCCCCACAAAATTCATTTTTAAAGTGTAGGTTTAGGAAAGAGTGGGAGTTTTAATGAGTTACAAACTCCTACCTTAAGTCAAATCAAAGGTCGGTGCTAACAGTAAGAAATTCTCCTCTTCATACGCTTACATTACTTTGGACAATCCTGAAAATGGTCCCATGTGTGCATTAAGTATCAAGAAGACTAAAACAAATGCAGTTTAATCTCTATATTTTCTAGCACAGATAAGGACTGATCTTATTTGCTTTTAAACTAAAGTTGACTAAAATATCAGAGTTCATTCAGCCTTTAGTCATTGCAAAACATGTCAACTCATTGGGGAAACAAAGCTGGTCTGTTTTATTTTCTGTTTCTCTTGCGTCTGTTGACCCTGGAGCTTCTCTCCACACTATAGACAACTGAAACATTGTAAACTCAAAAAGTATTTTGAAGCACTGCTCAAGACGTCAGTAAAAATCACTACAATTGAGGACAAAGAACTTGTTTGGAGATGAAATGTGAGCATTCATTCAGCAGCTCAACAGTCTTCTTTTAGCCGACAGCAGAGGAAGCTCCGGCCAAGTGACGCAGGAAACGGTTTCATTTGCATATTCAGAGAAATGGTAGTCGGTGAAGCGTAAATTCAAACTGGAAGACTCTATTCGTCGCACCTGCTCAGCCAAGCATCTCGTCATGCGCCTCGATCCCAACCTATCTGTGATGTTCTCCTCCAATCATCAAGCGTCGCTCCCTTGATAAGGTCCAGCTGTTCACCTGCTTCCGCTCTTTGGCTGAGCTTCAGCCTTCCTCCAACCCTCCTCCGCATTCAGCTCGTGGCTTCTTCATCATCCATTCAGTCTTCAGCATCCTCTCCACCACCAGCGTCCAGGCCCAAGGTGGGGAAAGACGTCTCTAATCTTCAAACACAGCGGCTCATTCTCTCTGACAGCGGTTAGTTACCAGTGCATCGTCATCCTCCTGGGTCCGAGCGCCAAAGACTTTCATTTGTCAATTAAACTTTCTAATACCTCTCTCTCTGTGAGTGTGTGTGTGTGTGTGAGTCTTTCCAGGTTGAAATGCAGATTTAATGGATAGATGTTTGTTGCATAATGTCAGTTGAGCAATGTTAAGTTTTAAGTGACCTGAAAGCGACATAGAAACTACAAACAGACAACACAGAATCCAGGAGGTAGCAATGCAATTGCATCTAATCACTAATATGTTTATTCAGGCCTTATTTCATTAATACCTTTAACAGCTGTGTGATCTAAAGACATTGGGACAAATAATGTGATTGTTGTAGAGGAAAATCTTTATTGCCACTTCTTTTACATTTAAAAGAAAAAAAAAACACTTCCTCACATGTTTCCATTCTTTAAAGGGCGGGTTCACCAAAATTATGAGAACTAAACATTTTTGCAGTTGAAAAACCACAGTTTGACTCAGAGGTGAAACTGGAACTATAAATCAAATATGTTCATTTATTTTTATGTTTTTAATTTGGGTGAACCAACCATTTAACCATTAATCTCAAACAAATACATATTAACATTTCACAGGATTTAATCAATCTTATGCAGTGTAAATCAAGGCACCCAAGAAAAAGATATTAAAAGCATTAATGTAACAGGCCTCTACTGATTTTATTCCAAGCAGATAGTAAAATGTATAGCATGAAGTGGTTAAGTGGAAAGGAAGCTCGTTTTGAAGTTAAACTGCTACGATTCGGAAAATAGCGTCCAATTTTAAATAACCAGTTTCATCAGTCTGCAAAGATAGGCCTAGTAAGAAGAAATGCTTTGCTTCCAGCTTTCTCTTAATTCACTTTTCCCTCTGAAAGACAAAAAAATACACAGTTTATCACAACCAAGCATTCTCGCAAAACATTAGGGTGACTAGATAAAACAACATCATCAAAGCACCGCACCCTCTTCAAGGAAGGTCTTCTGCATCATCCTTGGTGCGACCATCATGCGACGAAATCCGGCACCTATGTTTAGTTTATGAAAAGAGGAGGTAATCAATATGTCATCTTTCGAAATTACCACATACGAATATGACCTTTGATCTGAGTTTGCTACCTCGGTTGCAGTCAGGGCGGCCGCGCATTGTGGTGCCCTGGATGGGGTTGCCGGACTGATCCACACACCAGCAGAAGCCGGTAGCGTGCCAGCACTGCATGGGCTTGTAGTGACCCTGCTCGTCACACTGGGGCTTGTATGCGCCGATCTTTCCCACTCCAGGTGTGGCCTCCATCTGGCATTTGGTCTTGATCAGAGAGGCTGTCCAAACATTGCAAAAAAAAAAAAAAAAAAGAGAGAGTATTAAAAACTGTGGGTTGCATGGATGTTTGGGTAGATACTGAATGGAAGAAAGCTGCAGTAACCTGGCTGAGGGGTGGGGCCTGCAGGCTTCTGCTGGGCCATCTGGAAGATCAGCCAGTAACGCATCCAGGATTCGAAGTTCTGCAGAGGACAACACATCCAAAATGCATGATGAAAAGTTTGTTTTAATTTAATTAACCACAATTTTTGGGGGTGGCTTCCCCTTAGGCAAGCAGGAAGCCTCACCTTCCACTCGCTCTCATTGATCTGCTGCTGCAGGCTCCTCAGGTTGGCCAGGAAGGTCTCGTTGAACTGTGGCAGGCTGACGTCCTGCTCGAAACAGATATGCACTTAAAAATGCACCTAAAACAGTGAGAGGAACCACAAGATTCTGAGTGCAACGTACCTTCATCATATCCATGACTTGTTTCTCCACACTGACGATGGCAATGTCCTCCACCTTCTGTGGGGAATAAGGGTCCGTGTTTAAAACCCAAGTATCTAATAGCTGTATTTTCTGTCACATTTAACATGTTTTTTTTTGTTTTTTTCTGAAATGTTGGCGTGAACTCACAGTCAAGGGTGTCTTGGAGGATGTGTCGTCTTCAGTGAAATCCGCCAGCAGAGGCAGGCTGTTCATGGGCATGGCCATCCTGGCTGGGGCAACGCCTGAGGAACAGCCAAGACAAAACCATTCCAGTTAGAGCAAAGATCACAAATACGTTTTAGATAAAATCAGTTTAATGGAACCGGTTTGAACACATGAAGTAGGCTAGAAGGGCTCAAATTGTAAAAACTTGCGATCTGTTCTGAAAAAAATTAAGTATAAATAAGAAACAAGGTTGTTCTCGTCTGTCTGTCTGTCAGAAGAGTTACAAAGACATTTTAAGGATTTGGGGCTACAATGAACCACATTGAGAGTCATTATACATAAATAAGGGAAACATAGAACAGTGGAGTGGTCAGCCTATCAAACCTTCTTTAAAAAGGCTTTTAAAACTCCAGGGGGTGACAAAAAAAAAACTCAAACCCAGAACACAATCTTCAGTACTGCAGACTTCACATGGAAATCAGAACATAAATATGAATAAAAAATAAAACTCATAAAGAAAGGCTTTGCAGCCTTTCTTTATGAGTCTTCCTATTAACTACAAATGAACGACTTTTACCAGGAACAGCTGAAAAAAGTGTCAGCATAGCATCAAATATGAAATGACTCGGCTTACAGCGCAGTTGGTTTTTCCCCTTCACGAATCATCACACCAATTTTATTTGTGACATAGTAAAAAAATAATAATAATAATAAAACGCCTTTCTAGATAAAGTTCTCACTTCCCTTTCCAGCTGTTGACTCCTAACTCTGTCTGATTATAAGAAAATTCACAGTCATTTCCTACCTCCTTGAGATACTCGGGTCACCTGTTTGCTCATCCTCTCACTGCTCTTCTTCAGGGTGTGGATCTGCTGCTTCTGGTCAAAGACCATGTAAGCGGTGAAGACCTGGCTGGCCAGCAGCAGGCATGCCAGCGTGGTCAGGCCAGCGATCTTCAGGGCACGGCTGTTGGAGCCACTGCAAAAAAAAAAAAAAAAAAAAAAAAAAAAAAAAAAAAAAAATTTTAAAATTAAAAAAAAAACACCCAATAAAAAAAAAATAAAAAGAAAAAAAAAA
>NW_015115304.1:37679-56240 GCF_001443285.1 Poecilia latipinna
GTTGGGGGAGCCCCAGTATTCGGGGGCAGGGTTGTTGGGGCCAAACCAAAAAAAAAAAAAAAAAAAAAAAAAAAAAAAGATAAAATATTGATAATTTAAAAAGGATCACACCATGAAAGAAAAATTAACAGGAAATAAATACATTTAAAAAAAACAAGGTGTATTTTAACCACCCACATATTAACAAAGTGACTCAAAGGAATTTCCGAAAGAGTGGTCTGAGTTTTGGGGAGATGAAAAGACACTTTCACAAGAGATATATTAGAACTTTGGACCGTCCAGAATACATAGAAAAAACCCATTGCATGAGTCAGCCAAACTTTTTTTCTTATTCTTTTTTTTTTTTTCATGTGACTGTAGCTTTTTCTTTGTTAACTTTAGGAGAGAAATGTATATTAAATGTAAGTAAATAAATAAAATACAAGCAAAGCAACTTTAAGTAAAGCTAAGAAGTTTTAAAAACTGTTTAAAAATGAAATAAACAAATAACCCAAAAAGACACTTTTAATTAGTTCTGTGACTTACCTCTGTTATTCTTATATTTGTTTAGATTATGGGTATATTTAGTGGTTTAATTCATACATTAGTTTATACACTATTCCATTCTACTGCTCTACATTAAAAAGTGATGTTTATTGAAGAGCACCTTCTCGATCTAAATAATAACCAGATAAACAATAAACAGGAAAACCGTTACTATTACCAATATTGTGGTTTATATACAATAAAAACAAAAATGAACAAAAGAAAAAAGAAAATGTAGGGGATCTGTTTCGTTTGTCTTTTTTCACGCTCCGCCAATAGCAAGTGACCATCAGTAGTTGCTAGGCAGATTTCCTTCTCCGGCACAAAGCGGAAGTTTATGTAAGCATTTCTGAAGGTCTACTTCAGACGGATAGGAGTTTTTTTTGTTTTTGTTTTTTTTTAAACAAATATTCTTAACATTTATTAAATTTGACAATAATTTTATTTTACATGTTCAAATAATCCCTTTTAAATATATATATTAACAGTGAAAAAAGAGAGTCTTGCCAATCCAAGTGATAGCGTCACTAGTTACTTGGTAGAACTCGGATCTCTTCGCACATCGAAGAAACCTTCAGTAAAGATCATTCTTGGTACTACTAAAATAAAGATTTTTAAAACATACAGATTTTTCCAGAATATTAAGGTAAACAGAGCTATAGGGGCTTCTTTGTTTTTTTAAGATCTGAAATAGAAATCAGAAAGATACACTTTTTATTTAGTAGTCATACAATATAAATCAGTTGATTACTCCGCTAAATTAAGGGAAATATGTTGCATCTGTTGCATGCAACTCTCCAAATTAAAGGGAAATGTGCAGACTGGGGTCTTCATTGTTATATTATAGAATAAATTCTCCCAGTTTAGATAAATGAACAAATACCCCTTTCAACTAAATACGATATTAATAAGATTTCCCCCCCCCCCCCCCCAAAAAAAAGATTTTGTGTTGTAAATAAAAACGAATGCATGATTAGTTCCTCTCACCCTCGGGGCCCTGCATTGTTAACCAGGACTTCGTGGCTGCCAGAAACACTTCCTCTGGCCAGGGGAGCATCTTCTTGATTGTCGGCCATCCTCTCTGTCTCAGCTCCGTCAAAGGATCAATCTGAAGATTTATCCAGGCACTCTAAAGTATAAATTGCCCCCAGAATGAGGAAGGAGGACTAAATGGGTTCCAGTGAAGGTAAGAAAGTGCCACTGTTGAAAAAAAAATAATAAATAAAATAAAAAAAACTTGTGGGATGGATCAGTGGGGTGAGCTCTGATTGGTCGTTCATCATATCATCACCAGTTGATAGAGGCAGAAAACAGAGAGACGACGGTGGTTTTGTCTTCAGATCTAGAGCTTTCTATTACTTCTCATTACATGCAGTGGTTTTAGAGTTTTTAGTTTTATAGAATAGCTTAGTATTGTGAATGTCATTTGAATAGTGGAAAAATTATGGGATGTGTGACGTTTTGTATGATGTACTTACTCCTTTTATTTGTATCCATAAATTTATGAATGTTCAAAAGAAAAGGAAGCAAAGAGCAAATAAAAATGAAACTATGCCTGCAATATGACGATATCATAACAACTATGGCACTTTGCTATCAAAACTAGCGCTCTGTAAAGGAAGGTATAGTGCAATTTTTGGAAACCAACATTATGTGAACAAGTCCACAGTCATGCTTGATGCCTTTATACTTTTCTAGCATGCAGCCAGACTTCCTATTAATCCTTTGACGTGGTTTTCATACAGTTTCTTAGACTATCGGAAACCGTTTTAAAGTTTTTCTTACAAACTTGGAAACTTTTTCCAACAGTTTCTGACATAAACAAATAATAATAATAATAAACTTCCGCTTCCTATTAGAATTCTGCAGGGTCGTCAGGGTCCAGTAAACATGAATATCATTTGATTTTTATGTGGGAAAGTTGGATGGTTCTCACCAATCCCAACCTGAAAATTTAATTCAATATGAATGCCCTTAAAACTTAGTCTAAGGTGCAGAAACAAACTGCTTAGTGCACCTCTGACTGTTTGTGTCTCACTAAATTGCTCATATGCAATGCACTGTACTCTAAGTGTTTAAAGACATAAAATGTGAAACTACACGCTGTATTTAATTTATATTGCCAGCATTATTTACTTTGTTACTGAAATACTAGAACAATTAGCACTGGGTTTTTTTGACAACATGGCTTCAAGATTCAGAGTTGGTCTCTCCAAAACTCTGTTATTCTTCCAGTCAGAAGAAACATTTTGGGGAAAATTAATAAATTACTTCAGCCTAATTCTTCCACTGAAATGAATAATTTTGAGATTATTTGTAAATAAGTTCCAACAAGCCCTCTGCTTTAGTTTAAAATAGTAGTTCAGCAACTACTACATATGGATATCAACATTCATATCCTTTTGATACAAATATTGTTAGTAAAATCTCTGGTTACCACGAAATGGAATCCAATTAACCACCACAGGAAGTTGTTTCACTTTTTGAGAATCCCGGTGCGTGGATGAGGTTTCTTTCAGGTCCTGTGTCACGTCTTAGCCTCATTTTTATATTCTAACTTCATAAAGCTGTGACTTTCAGGAACTACTTGCGTTCTGTAAATGTATTTTTACGGAAATGTATTTTTGTTTATCTACTTTTACTTTTTTGTTTGTTCTTCACTTGCCTTCTTTTGTACTTTCAAGGAAAAAAAGATCTGCATAATAGAAATGCATCACTGGGGACTGTTTAGAAAAAAATTGAGTGGAAAAAGCAGGAAAGATCTACTGAAAATTATGGACGGCTTTCAGAAAATCAGAACCAGTGACGCAGGCCGCTCTAAAAGATTACATAAAAGTCTTACTCGTTGGAAGCAAAGAAAAAAAAAAGTAATCAGCGATGGTTTAAACGTTTTGCACAGTATTGCAGTTTTATTGGTTTTGCGTGAAGCCATTTGTGATGGCTCTCTTTCAAAAAAGTGATCGTATGTACATTGACTTCCTGGCTGACTAAATGTTTTCATGTCACTGTTCTGCTTTTGCCTGCTTTCGGGTTTTTCCCTAAAAAAGGAATTAGACCTACAGAGTGTGAACTTCCTGCAGTCTGTTTACGGTGGTGAGTCCATACAAAAACTTCGAAATATAAGATGCTAATTTGCATTGTCTGATGTTGATGTCTCTTGTGTGATTTTGAGGAAATGAGTTGTTTCTACTTCCCGAAGTCATCTGAAAACAAAAGATAAACTACATTTTCTTTAAACCAGCTGTCAAGATACAAGAAATATCTCCCCCTGTGTGCAGTCGTACCTGCCCTGCCTGCTTTAACTTCATATGTCGAGACATCTAAGATAATATATCTGTCACAGCTGTTATTGAATCTGTTTACCAAAATAAAATTCTAGTTTTATAATAAACACCAGTGTAAAATGGAGTCAAGGCTTTCACAAGATTGATTCTCATCCAACTGGAAATAAATAGTTTATAAATCTCTGTGAAGGGATTCACTCTTTAGGCAGCATCAGAGGTTAAAAATTAATTTGAAAAAATGATTTAAAATACTTTTCATGTTCACAGTCCTTTACTCTCGTCCTCTCTGATGTGTTGCCAGCTTTAGTTTGTTGTGTCGTTTTCTGTTATTTCTGCTGTGAGCAAGGGAATCGTGGCATGAATTGAGATTTAGTGCTAAATTTGAATTCGAGCATTTGTGTGTTTGTTTTTTTTTAATGTCTAGTACTCATAGTGATTCGTGGAATATCTCAACTTAACAGGAGGTTAAGGTTTACTCTGGCACATAGACGTAAGAACTGTTTAATTGCATTTGATTTATGAACTATAATGATCTCCATATTAAAAATAAGTTCTACTTTGGACAATTGCTGAGCTCTGGCGAACAACCCTCCTTTAAAATCACACTTTGAATTTGAACTTTGTGTGCTCATTACCCTCTTCATGACTCACACCACTTGTGGAGGGTGAACCATTAAGGTTAACTTCTCAAAAAGCTAACTCTTCAAAGAGCTGCTTCAATCATTTTAATGCAAAATTAAGTGGAAGGAAAAATGCAAAAGTAGTGGGTTTAAATGTCAGCAAAGCCCATTGACTGATTTAAAAGAAATTTCCAGATCTGGAGCCAGTATATAAATAGCCACCACACACAGATACATGTCAGAGATGGACTAAAACTGCTACACTGCTTGTGTTAAATCGCTCTCAGAAACATCTTACTGGTACTATGAAAACAAATAAATAAAAAAAATTGTAGATAAAAAACTGTGGCTGAGTCGTTCAAAATTTTGATTTCAGCTGAAGGTCAAGTTTGTATTTCATTTGGAAATCAAGGTTGCAATGTCAGGATGAAGAGCAGTGAGGCACAGAATCCATGAAAAAAATAAATAAAATAAAATATCAAGAAGTCCACAGAGAATTGACTGAAGAAAAATGACTCTGGACCCAATAGTGAGGACGAGCCGAAGGCCAGTATTAAACAAACCTGGGCGATTGACAGCGCTAAGACTCCCCTCCTGGCTCTGATTGGTTGTTTCTGACCAAGTTGTGCATTTCTGCAGACAGCAAGTAGGACCACAGTAGAGGAACTCCGTTTTTCACTGATTATCTCACTCATTTAATACTGCTGTAACCTAGCGACAGCCTCAGCAAATATGTAAAATAAAAACATTTTTTAAGCTTTAACTGAGGACACTGTAGCTGGTGATTATTAAAATCAAAAATAAGACTTGGTTAATCATTGTGCACACAATGTAATTGCAGCTAAAGTGGTTCTTTACTCAGGGGAGCTACATACAAATGCATGCCACACTTTTTTTTTTTATATATTTATCATCCACTTCACAATTATACACTGCTGATTGGAGGCTTCTGATGAAAAATACCATTAAGATACAGCTTGTGGTGGCAATTCAACATCCTGTTCAAGAGATATCAAAATGCTTGCAAGATTTTCTCAGACTAAATAAAATACTAAATGCTGGATATTTCTGACTTTTTGCAAGTTATTCCGAGTTTTTTTTTTTTTTACAGATCTTTACTGGCCATGACAGTGAATGTGGGCGGCTTTGTATTTCCAAGCAAGTGCAGAAACTCGCATAAGAAAGTGAGGCAGCAAAGATCCAACTAATGAAAAATACAGTGGTGTTTTATTTGCAAATTAAAAAGCACCGACAATATTAGTTACACTGTAAAAATTATTGACAACAATTACAAATCTGTATCATACAGTCCAGGAGATTAGTACCATCGTTGCTGTTATGCGTTTAATACTTTATATACGGAGAAACTCTGCACTTTTGTACAACAGTTGGCAGTGAGAGGACGTGAGAGGAAACACTTCTGCATGATGAAAGGATCCAAACTCCCCCTCAGCGCAGCACTGACGTTTTTAAACGCTACGACAAACAGGCTGATGGGAGAGCAAAACCCAAACACATTCAATAATTTAGGTCTACCGAAGGGTTTTTATGTACATTACAAAGTCAGGAAGTGACAAACCGTCATGTGCGTTGTAATTACATCCGAACAACGTACAAAACTATTGCAGTAAAAGCAGCTTTTTGTTACCGATGAACACCTAGTTGCAATGGTAACACCTTGACCTACACCCAAACATCCGTATTAAAACACCTGGCGTACAGTTGGTCTGTCGTTTTTTTGTTTTGTTTTGTTTTTTTTTTCTCTATTCTTCCCAGGTCTATACTCTCTTGTAAATGAAATTAAAACATAAAACACAAAAAAAATATACAATTTTAACAAATAAAAACGCTAATAACATCTTGAAATGCACTTTTTTTTTCTTCTGTACACAATCTGAATCTGTAGGACCATGCATACAGTAGCTAGCTTATGATCTTCTTCACAGATTGTAGTAGGAGCCATGAAACTCTGTGTGCTTTCCAGTTAACCTTTATGATCAGGGTCGACGCTCGTTCGAGTGCCGTTGTGCTTTCCGCGTCCGTCCGTCCGTCCGTCCGTCCTGTTCGCGCCCCGACCGGCTCGGGGCGTCACGACGCTGCAGGCCGGGCCGACAACAGCGCTGCTCATCCCGCTTGGGCGAGAACGACAACCTCTAACAGGTTTAGTTTTGGTACATTCTAACAAAATATGCATTTCCATCAGCACTACAGAAATGTTAAGTCAGACAGAAGAAAACAAAACAAGAGCTGATTGAAACAAAAGAGAAAAAAAAAAGAAAAAAAAAAGAAGGAAGATTCCCTCAGATATCCAAGGGGTTGATAGTTTGTTGAAGATTCTGTCCTGGCACTTGTAAATGCAATAACTAGATTCTACCAAGGCCTACTGAGGAAGGCTACAAGATGCAGCCCCGAGTCAGGACTCCTCATGTCCTCACTTACTGCTCATATAACTCCTATCAAAAGTAGTTTGACTGGACACGTCCGACATGCTGCCGTTTGCTGAGACAATACTGTCCTACTCCGCTGTCCAAACATCACGCCTTATCGCAGAGGACACGTGATAGTGTTTACATTTGTTGCCCATTTATAGAACTGACAGGAAAAACTGCTCAGAGTTCATTTGTGTTTCTTTCTCTTTTTTTTTTTTTTTCAGTCTCAGGCAACAAAGTTTATGCGATGACCACTTCGATCGACGGGACCGGGATTATCGAACACCGGAGGAATCCCCTCCCCTCCCCCCCCACACTCCCCTGTGCACCACCGAGTCTTTCCTTACTGAAATCCTCAGGACACAGTTTCAGGGCAGCCCTGAAGCCAGTCTGCTCTCCGCCAAGAAGATCAGAGTTAAGCTTCGAGTGCTTGTTCGGTACATCTCAAGGCCCGAGCTCCAGCCTTTCGGGTCTCTGTCAGATCGGCGAGCCCTGCAGGGTGGAGCCGTGTTTCGGAACGTGGAGCTGTGGTTTTCCCCTGCGGCGGTGCTGCTACCTGGTGTGGACCAGCTCCTCTCTCAGCCAGCTGGGCAGCGGCTGACCCATCCTGTAGAGCAGCTTAGACAGCTCAATGTTGTGGTCTCGATAGTACTCCCTGAGGAACTCCTGTGACTGAAAGAAACAGGAGGAGACTAAATGTAGGCGACTCACAGCAAGCTGACCTGTTGCTACAACAGCTCTTTCTGGGAGAGAAAGATCCTACCTCGGGGTCCATGTCAGGGTACCTGCGTCCTTTACTCTTTCCCAGACACTTGGTCTTTCCTCCCTCCAGCAGCTGACACCAGAAGCCTTTCTTGGGGTCAAATCTACACATGATGGACACGGAAAATCCTGAACGTCAAAATCCGACCTCACGTTTGAGGTACGACATGCATGTCTCAGGTTTCGAACAAATCAAATCAAAAAGGAGCATCAAACTCAAATTAAGAGCATCTCAGGCTGATTCCTGTTTGTTGTAAAACGTTTGATCGGGTTACCCAGTTGATACATTTTGATACAGTTGTGTCACATTATATTGCAATACTCAATAAAGATAAAAGTAAAATCGAATGCACAATTACAGAAACTACTGCAGAACAAAGTTAAACATAGATGCAGATTTTTTTTTTTTGGGTTTTGTTTTCTACTCAATGAAAACATTTGAAATGACATAAATGAAACTGAGGGTTTGAACTGAGGAAGATAAAGCAGGTTTTCCACTCCACATGTCCGACTGCTCTTCAATACAAGCCGAACATCACAATTTGCTCTTTTTGCCCAATCAGAGTCAGTGGGCGCAAGATAAAAAACATAAAATAAAAATAAAGAGTTAATGAGGCTTTCGCTGTGAAGGTCATTTTGTGCCTAATAAAATCAGAAACAGTTACCCTTATAAATAGGTTGTAGGTTTAAGTGATTTAGATGAATGCTACACACTCAAGACTCAAACGCTTTTACAGAAAACCATTCTGATCGGATCAAATGATCAGGCTGACAAACATTCTTCAATGTGGACGCTGTTACCAAGTAAAGAAGTTAGATATGTCGAGTGTATGCGAGATGTTAACTTAGGAAGCATAAAGCTGTAGGAAGTTTTTCTTTATAAAGGAGATAAGGACGTTCTTGTCACATTTTAAGACATCTGTGGTTTTATTGGGCTGTGAGAGAGAGCAGAACAACATCATCAGTTTAAACCTTTTAAGATTTAAGGCTCTTTTCAGTTTAAAAAACACACTATGAGGAAGCAGACTAGGTTGTAATCTTGGCATTTGAAAAGAAAAGGATCTGAAGTGAAAGAGGGGAAACTTACGCCAAGATCTTGTGGTAGTTGATGACGTTGGGGAGGCCGAGAAACTTCTGGATTTTATCCATGACCGAGGCGGGCTCCGTCTTCAGCATCTGTCCATCCAAAACCAACAACTGGAAGAAGACAGGAAGCCAGGCATTAGAAGAGGGACAGCTGTGCATACAACAGTGCAACATAAGAAAATAAGTTACGCCGACACGGTCTTCCTTTGTTTTCTTTCCTTTTTTTTAAAACTACTTTTCCATAATTAAATTCAGACCAATTCCCCTAAAGCACTCAAGTCAGAAGCAATCCTTAAATGGGGGTGTCAACAATTAATGAGAGAGAGCAACATGTAGTAAATGTAGGCGAGATATTAACTCTCGGACGAAATACAGTAACTGTAAGTTCGTCTATAAATAGTTTTAGAGTCTTGCTTGCAGAACCAGCTCATTAGGTAGCTAAACCGCAGTCCTAAGGTCTTCACATCCATCTTTGTTGAACTGTGGAAACTGCTGACAGAAATCCCCTGGAATTTGTGCAAGCCCTGGTAAATGAATCAATAAAACCCATTGGGGAGTAAAATAACAAGTAGTCAATACTTCCCACCATTGCATTATTGATTATTTCTGTGGTATAGGTCTTGAAATATAAATCACTGATTCACAAATTTATTTGAGGAGTCTGTCCTCCAGATGTTCAATGGCTGACTGTCCTGGTTTTAAAATTTTAATTGCTAATTTCTTGCCAAGAAATACTATTAAAAAAAAAACATGGATTTTCCAAAATTGTCTATGACTTCTCTGCCTTCAATTGCTCTCTCTCTCCACTGGGGTGTTTTTTTTTTTTTTTTTTTTTGCACACTTCTGTGAGAGAGGGAAAAACAGAAACCCCCAAAAAGCTTCTAAAACCACCAGTGTGTTTGAAGATGGACACATCCTGCCAGTATAAAGACTTCGACCCGGTGCACATGTTGTGGACGGCTTAGCTTTGAAAGCAGAAATCAGGCTGCATGAACCGAGAACTTAACTTGGTTCATTTAACTTAAAGAGAACACGGTATTACTAAGAATCTTTCTTCGTAACGCTGAACCCACAGCTTATCACCGCTTGCTCGTACAGCTTGTGAATCTAGACACACTGGAGCGCGAAAGGTTAAATTTTCCTCTGCGAGTGTTCGTAAAGGTCAGCTCTCATCCACGGAGGTCGGCTGGATTTAGAATACTCTCTTCAAGGAATGCAAAGGCGAGAATAATCCCCCTCACCGCCAACTCCCTGCAGGGAATCTCAAGAAAGACTTCAGTAACTAAGGAAACTCGTCGTCTTGTGCTTGCTCGCTGATTACACACTGATCGCCACTTTGTACGTGGAAAACAAACTACCTGGCTGGAATGATAGTGATTCAGCCAGCGCTCCAGGTGGACAGCGTACCAACCCGGCACCAGGCACCGATTCTGGAGAACCCGTAGTTTGATTGAAGCGTCGCGGGCTGCAGTGATGACTTCGTTGAAGGAGTACTTCAGCGCCACTGGGTCGTCATGAGCTCTTTGGTGCTGTGGGAGAGCGATTTGGGTTTCAGTAAGGAAAAAAAAAAAATAAAAATTCTGAAAGATGAAGTGATGGGCTGCAGGTGTGAGGACCAAGACAGACCTGGTACCAGGAGTAAGCTCTGTCCGCTGGGTTGATGAGGATGGTGATGATCTTCGCTTTAGGCAGAAGAGCGGCAGCCCTCTGAGCAGCCACCTCAGAGTCAAAGTAGTTGGCACTCTTCTCAAAGTAGTAGTCTGAACTGGTGTTGGAGGGCAGAGGGAAGTACTCCATGTACCTAGCAAACAACGAATACAAAACGAAGGATTTGAATCAGCCACAACTTCTGATCAAGCGGGTTCTTGGTGGAAAAACAGACGACATTGTGTGATGTTATGCAGAGCCATTAGCAACAAAACAAATCACTGTTGTATTTTTTTAATGCCTTATGTTTATTCAACTTGAAAGAAATTAAAGCTAAACATAAATAAAACTTGAATAAATCCACTTCTTTTGTAGAAATGTTGGTCTAAAAAAAAAAAAAAGGTTATAGATTTGCAGACCTGCCATTCTAAGCATTTTTTTTCTTGTGCATCACAACAAATTAAAAGGTCATTATGCAGTTTGTTCATTTCTGTAATTTGACGTCAAAAAGTAAAACTCATGCTAAGAGTCATTACACAAACAGCAATATGTAAATGAAGGGTTTATTTCGGTTAGTTTTGACAATTATAGCTAGCAGCTAATGAAAACCCAAAATTCAGTTTCTCAGAAAAGCAGAATAATACATAAGAGCGACGAATAGAGGACTTTTAATACAAATAACTTCGGGGTTCACAGAGAGCTGTGTCCAACTACATGGGCTACAACCATCACAGACCTAGTGTTAAGACACTCCTGAGCAGACAGCGTCAGAAGTGTCTTATCTGGCTAAAGAGAAAAGGGACTGAACTGCTGCTCAGTGGTCCAAAATCCCCTTTATCCTTTAAATACAACTAAAGGTCCCAGAGTGTGGAGGAAGAGTGGAGAGGCACAGAATCCCAAGTTGCTTGAGCTCCAGAGTGAATTTTCTACACTAAGTGATGATTTGCAGCGTTGATGCATTTATTTCAAGTGTTGGGTGTTTATACTGCCCAGTAGCCTGCTGTTGTAATCAAGACCACATAACCCAAAGATGTAGTAGAAATGAAGACCAGAGCACACCAAGAGAAGACTGGGACTTTCTACAGACCAAAACAATATTTCGAGACAATTGCTGTAGTCATGATAATCTGCCTGTAGGAGGTTGGACAATAAATCAATAACAATACATACATACATACAGACACCTGATCAGTATTAATAGATGATACATTTGGTAGAATTTTTAATAATTTAATTCAACTCCGATCCAGAACCACAAAGGATTCTGGGGGACGTAGGGAGAGGAAAGATTTTAGCCCCTCAACTTCTCATGGCCAGCTGAGAAAGGTTCAACTAACTCAGCCGCTCTTCGGTTGCCTAGCAACAACCTGTTGAGTAACTTGCGCAGCAGCAGTTTAAGGTTTCAGCAGCGTGCCTTATAAGTGCTTAAAAAAACAAAACAAAAAAAAAACAACGGCGTGGAGTGAAAACTGTGAAAAAAAAGAGGAACGGTTGTGCCACCAGTTTGGCAGTATTTGAGATACTTAAATAAAAAAATAAAAAATTAATAAATAATGATCGATATCGACCAATACGAAGCACTTTAATCATTCATGATATTTGGCCAATAAATCAATCTGACTTCTCTGTTAAACAAGTGAAGCAGACAAACTAGACACCTGTAAAGCGAGCATAATGTTAACCAACTCGGCATTAGCTACAGGAAGTGAGTGGAGGCAGCAGGTGGGGGTCGGAGACTAAACATCTGAACACGTGTCTCACCAGTCAATGCCTCTGTGATAGTTGTGTCCATTGAAGAACTGGATCTCCTCAAACGTCTCCTTGCTGGGATAGTTGCTGGTCAAGTCAGGATGCATGCCAATAAATAGGTAAAGTGCTGTTGTTCCTGGAGGAAGGTAAGAGATAAAAAAAAAAAAAAAAAAAAAAAAAAACTTTATGGAAATGTCCTAATAAATATACTCCATCTAACAGCAACTGTTATAATCCAAAGTGTAGCAATTAAAGGATAAAAACAGAGCTATAATTCAGAGGAAGAGGTCTGCTCTGAACGGGGCAAACTCTTAGTAATATCATTTCTGACTTGGCCTGCAGAGGGCGCTGTAGAGCCGTGACTCACCTGTCTTTTGAGGCCCGATGACGAGCAGCTTTGGGAAGCGGTCACATGTTTTCTCTTTGGACCAGATGTCCTTGTGTCTTTTATCCTCACAAGGATCCTTTAGTCACACAAAAACACAGATACAGAGCCGTAAGCGGGATTAATTAGACTTCACTTTAATGCGTAGAAATCAAAAGAAAATGCAGATGACGATGACGTCCATCTGCACCCACAAAAAAACAATGTACAGGGCTTCTACATATTTCTTATACCCACATTCTTTGCTTTCCCACACTTTAGTTCTGTCTCTCTTTGTTTCATAAAACCTATATAATCAATTAACTGCAAAGATTTCCACAAAGACCTGACTTTCAGTACATCGTTCGTTGAGAATATTCAAGGAATGTGTTCCAGGCTAACAGGCGGTAGGAAAAAAAAAAAAAAAAAAAAGAAAATAAATACAGGTGGTGTAAAACCTTGACCTCACCTGCCAGAGGGGATCTCTCTCAGATGGAAACAGGCTGAAGTACTTCTGAGCCAGCTGGATAGGCGGCAGAGTCTGCATCTTCAGGTTGGTCCACGTCTTCACAAACATCACCAAGCTTTTGAAGGTGTACAGACCGAGACGGTCGTTCCCATAGTTGGACAGGTGGGTCATGAAAATACTGATCTGCGAACAGAAATGCCGAGCAGAGAGAAGTTTACTGAAACAGAAGAAAGGACGAGGAAATCTGGGAGACTGTTGGCTGCTCGTTGCCACGACACTGCCTTGACTTAAATCAACAATTAGCTTATTAAACTGTTGGGATCTTCCGTTGAAAATGCCCAAGATTTCAGGAGTTTGCTTTCTTAAAAGAGAATTTGTGCTTTTATTTATATTATAGTAAGCTTAGGCCCAGATTCAATTGCATTAAATCACGTAAAAACAAGCCCATCGATCAATAATGAATGAACAACTTTAAAGCGCTGTCCTTTCGCCAAAAGATAAAAGCAGAAGCAGTTTTGTGCAACCTACTTAGAGACGAGCCGACTCAGTAATTAGGATCAAACAATAATAAAAACCACTGCAGAAACAACCCGCGCCGTTTTCGTTTGGGCAAAGTCGCAGTAATGTGAATAAAATAGTCTGCAGTCTATGCAGAGACGGCCACAGCTGTGACCTTTTTCTGCAGTCTCAAACAAAAGTACGTGAAGAACAGGAGGCATTTGCGCCATTGTGTCCCGGCTCTATTAAAAGCGGTTTTTGTTGGGAGTGAAATGAAAAACATATCTGAGTCATTTTCCCCGCACCCTGTTTAAATTTCAATTTGCGCCGGCATCTAAATGGGCTTCAAAGTGCGCAAGACAAAGCAAACGCTCTGTGTGGGAGAGCGGCTGACTCACAGGGTTCAGCAGAACGGTGAGGAAGAGTTCCCCCCCATTGATGAGCTTGTCCAGTTCGTTCGGGCTGCCTGGGTAGTCTTTGTAGAAGATGGTGTGCGTGAAAAGACCACAAGTCTGCCGGGGCAACACCTGCGATGAGAGCACACACGGAGAGGATCAAAAAAAAAAAAAAAAAAAAAGTTGGAAGCACCGACGCAAACGCGACGCCGGCTCTCTCCGCTGAGCCGCCGCTCCTCCGGGCGGTTTACCCCCACACACATTGTTTGTTCACAATAATGTTGTTATTATTCAGCTCATCAAGCCAAAGCAAACCTCTCGTTCGCTCCGAGTCTATATGGTAATTCATGGAAATGCATGTACAGTGAGGGGTGTCTGGGGAGCCGAATATCAATCATCGGTTCCGTGGTGAGCGCTGTCCATTCGGGCTGCCATATCTCAAGGACGGGAAGGGAGTTCTGAGACCGCCCGGGCCGACCGCACACAGGCGCAACAAAGAGAGCGGACTGAGGCTTATCGGCACCGAAGGTCAACTTGGGAAGAAATGGATACGTTTTCTTCTGAACCTGCTGAATATATTCAAATCCATTTTTACCTTATTTACCAAGTTATTCGAAAACCAACAAAGCCTGATCTTTTTAGTCGGCTGTTGACATTTCACTTTTGGTCCCCAGACACTTGCTTTCTGATGTCAGTCTTCATTCCGCTGCCGAGGCCTGCCTGCCGGTGTCTCGTGCAACGCCGGTTCTTTTGACCACGTTGTCATCTCCCGCTCAGTGGAAGGAGGCAAAACCCAACAACACAGATGGATGGACTGCCTATTAATTAAGGGGAAGTCTGTTGCTTTTCGGTAAAAGAAAACACGATTCTGCCAGTCGACCTGAGATGCTTCAAGAAAACGAGGAACAAAAAGTTCGAACGGGGAGGTCTGGAACAGAAAGCAACCCAGTTGAGATGTTTTCTTATTCGCCTATTAGTGTATTAAACGATGGTTAAAACAGGAGAGCAACGAGACACAGCTGACGGAGAAAAGCAAAACACTACAGCTTTTATTTGGCTTTAAAACTTGTTGATATTGGGGACACACTGAGTAGGTGACAGTAACAGTGTGTAATATCACCATATTGCAACAAAAAGTAGATATAATAGGAGGTGCTCTTGAAAACATAGATGTTGAATAAAAGTGGCCCGAGAACAAATTCTTGCAGAACCCCACACAGGACGTTTGTTTGCTCAAAAACATAATGGTTTTTCAAAGACGGCTACTAGCGTTTAAAGTGGTCTTACGCTGATGCCGCTGTGGATGAATCCCCGCCGGAAGCGAGCGGGTTTTAGGTGAGGGTACTCCTCTGTGCTGGTCACTTTGATGCCCCAAACCTTCTTCCAGGCGTCATACAGCTGCATGTGTACAGGATAGACCCCGGAGTGGTGAGGGGCCACTGCGTAGCCCATATTCGTGGGAATCCCATGCTCCTGAGGAAGAAATTGCATGAGTAGGTGAGGGCAGGCGATGGGATACATGATGCATCTAGAGTTCCTGCACAGAGTTACATTTCCAAAGATAATGCAAAAGTTGTATTTGAATTCACTGCAGATGTTTCGATTGAGGGCAGGCTTTAAATATAAAACTGACTGAGGTATGGATAGATACCCAGACAAACCCATGGGATAAATTGGCAGATAATGATGGTTGTATAGACAGCAGGGACAGAAATAGAAGGACTGAGGATCGATGGTTAGATAACTGGCAGACAGATGGATGAATAGAGAATAGGCATAGATGAGGAACAAACTGTAGAGATACACATTTTTTTTTTTTTCAAAAACAATTTTTTCCATCCATTTCCAGACTTTTCCAGATTGTGTCCGAGTTAAAATTAGAAACTCCTATTTTTCTCTGAAGCAAACGGCAGGCATTTAATCATCAGCTGGATACGCGCCACCTAAACGTGCATGAGACGTTCAGAGAAACACGCTGAGGCGTGTAATTCAGAGAACGTCGTCTGAGCGAAGATAACCAAAACGTTTATTTGGACATCGTCGGCAAGAAAGAGAGGCAATGCAAGAAAACCGAGTATTAGCGTTTCGTTCGCTTTCATGCTGCCTTCATAACACAGAGTCGGTAATACCATCATTAGAAAGTGAGTGATGTGAGATGACACGACCCGGTCTGAAAGAAGAGTAAAGAAAA
Organism: Poecilia latipinna; assembly: GCF_001443285.1. Lineage (NCBI taxonomy): Eukaryota > Metazoa > Chordata > Actinopteri > Cyprinodontiformes > Poeciliidae > Poecilia > Poecilia latipinna. Next base: position 53,699 of record NW_015115304.1, read on the forward strand.
AGATTCAGCTGGGATGTGGAGTGTTTACAACATTCCCGCTTTTCACTCTAGTTGTACTTGTGTGTTGCCGTCCAAGAATGAAGGAATTTAACAGCATTCCTAAAACATTATATATATATATATATATATATACACATACAAGATAAACTTCTGTCAACTGGCTACTTTAGCAAAACACATAAAACACAGCTGCCTTGAATTCCTACTTTTAACCAAATCAGGAGCTCATTAAAGAAGAAGTGAACGAGTTTGTCGTCTTTACTAAGCAATGGGCAAGAAAATCTTCAGGAATGCATCAAAACTTTAAATGCAGCACCTTTATGACTAAAAATTACGCTATTTACTTAATATGTTCAATTTCAGTCTCGCCAGACTTTGGGGTTTTTCAGCATGAGACTCAAGAGCTTTTACAGCTAAATTTGACACCAATATATTTCATTAAACAGCCAACCAGCGTGGTAGTCGAATCTTTTATCTTCAAGTCAAGCCTGAGTAAATAGACAGTTAAAACATACAACAGGTCAGCTCAAGGTGTACAATTTGTTTGCATTGAAAGATAAATGCTTCATTGCTTCCCAGCAACAGTTTCATAAATGCTGTATTCCTAACACAGAGCTTCAAGTGATACAACAGATGAGTCCCAAAATTAAAACAATGCCAGTAAAGAAAAAAAAAAAACTATGCAGATTTAAGAATTATCTAAATATAATTTAACATTGAGTGTTAGGAATATTGTGACATTTAAGGCTTTGGGGGGCTACGGCTTTATATTTAACGCTCACACCCACGTCTCCTTCTTTCCTTTTTCATGTTTGAAAGCCATCACAGAGAAGCAGTAAAGCGAATCGCAGGTTGAAGCTGCTGTGTGCGCAGACAGAATTAATTCAGGACAAATGAACTTGGAAGTTTGTTCTGGGATTTTCTTTCTTTCTTTCTTTCTTTTTTCTGCTGGGGATTAACAAGACAAGAAACGGCATTTCTGAGTTTTAATCAGATAAATCCCCAGTTGTTTAATAAAGTAGCCGACAATAAAGTGTGGAAACACGACTTTAAAATGACGACTTGAGGCTTACAGAGAAAATACATGCATGTTTAATTGTTTAAAGGTTATTTGACTGCATAGGGAGAAAACTTTAAATCGCTGAACCCACTGGCTTTTTCCAGACCTCAACTCAAAGATGCGAGTGACGATGAGAACAAGGAGGAAAGGACCATGTGCCCGGCTCCCGTGGCTGTAAAACAAACCCAAATCATCAACCCTCCACCGCCAAGCTGGACAGACGGCTGGATGCTTTCTTGCTGAAGAGCTGTGTTCAGTTCTCTAGCCTTTTCATGCTCCTGTTTATATCTCGAAGTCGTGTGGTTTATTCAGATGTAGCTTCATAAACACAAGTCGTGCGGTCATTTTGCTTTGAGATACAAGAGACTTTTTCTCCTGGCAACACTCAAGCCAACAAGCCGAACTGGTTTGGTCTTTTGCCAACGCCCCGGTGAAGAACTGCAACGTTTAACTCGTTGACTGAGGCCTGCTGAGTCTGTGGAGGTGCTCCTCCTGTGTGTGTTGCAGTTTTTCTGAGCATTGCACAGCGTCACCTTTGGGTGATTTTGCCAAGACTTCCGAACCTACGGTGATTAGCATAAAGCTACCTTGAATGTTTTTCATTTATGAATAATGTTTCTACTGGAAATACTGACTTGAAATTGTTTTGGAAACGGTGTTTCTGTCATTTTCCAGTCAATAGGCAACAAGTGTTTCTCAATATGGAAAATGCAAGAGAATATGAGCAGTGGAATTGCCTCGGAAACTTTATGGAACGTCAAGTTGCGGGTGTTAAATCTACCATTATTATTATTATTATTATTATTATTATTACTATTATTAGGGCTGGACTCTTCAAAGAAAAAAAAAGTGTGAATCTTTAGTAGGTGAGAAGCTCATAAAGGTGGAAAATTTTTTATAATGAGAAAGAAATAAGTGTCTGATAAAAACTGAATTTCAGTTTAATACTTTTCCTTTGTGCAGTCTTAGTTATTTTCCAACAAAAAATTTCCTTTCTCAAGGTCAATGACTCGGCTTAAAGTCACGGTTAGTACATTTCGACGTTATGCGGGGCAAACGTTCATGCTTTGCAGCAACACACAGCCAAACCTCCTGGTTGTAAAGAGACGGCCACAAGCTACCGATGTTAACCAAATCATCCACATCTGATTAGCAGCACCGGGCAGCTACTTTTCCCCTTTAAGTCCAATGAAAGCAGCAACATTGTGCTCAGTTTTCACACACCACTTTTTCCAATTTCTCTTCATTTCAGGTTAATAAATAACGACAGTGTGGAATCTGGTGTGTATTTTTGCAGCAATGAGGTTAAACTTGAATACATTCAGACCTTGGAAAAAAAATCTGAGCGCATAAAGCTCTGCAAATAAAAGAGGGTGTAGTATTTCTTTATTACCATGGAGGCATGGGTGTCAAAAAAAAAAAAAAAAAAAAAAAAAAAACATTTTATTTTTAAATGATGTTTTTTTTTTTTAAAATTGAGTT
>NW_015115304.1:59304-66991 GCF_001443285.1 Poecilia latipinna
CTCTCAAAAAAAAAAGGGGGGTTTTTTTTTTTTTTTTCCCGGGGGGGGGGGGGGTGAAAAAAAAAAAAAAAAAAAAAAAAAAGACCATGTACATAGTAATAGATGTTTGTTATATTAGAAGCTGATGTTCTCCACCGCAAAATGTAGCATTTTCCTCCTCGTTTCTGCATCTGTTTTTAATCAGGTTGTGCCTAACTACGAAAAGCAGCGCTGCAAAACTCGAGTTGAAAAAGGAAATGTTTCAGCTTCAGAAAATGAAGCCAACATTTGTTGCTTATTTGCTTCAGACAGTAAAAACATAGACTTTGACCATTTAATCTTAGGTAAACCTGCAGCTAAGGCCAGATTATTCATACCCGTGGCATTTTTGATCAACAAATTGTTTTACAACTGCGTGTCTAAACGATTAGTAACTTTCTTAACTGCGTCTTGCATGTTTTCCCTGGTATGTTTAAAGATTTGCCTTTTGGTGGTGAGGTTGGATCTTTATGGCCAGTTGAATGCTAAATTATCCAAAGCTACTATTATTCACAGACCATTAATGAGCGAATAATCCACACTTATTCTTTGTTGAGAATATTAAGGTTCTTGGAGCCAGCATACACGGAAAAAAGACTGGGTGTGAGCAAATTTCACTTGGTTAAATTGGAGATATTTTTGTAATTACAAACTATGATTTGAACACAAGATCTACAAGAATTTAAAACCAATAAAAACCTATGTTGACTTAAAAACTAATTTAATTAACAAATACTATGCAACACTAGGAAAAACAGAATTGTTAGTTCCCTAAACATAAAAGGGACAATTTCAAAGGCTGAATTAGTTCTGGAGTTTTGCCGCAGCATGAAACGGCTGCATTACTCGGCCAAAACTACTTGAAACTAAATAAATGAAAGTTTTCAGTGCAATTCTCAAATAGCAAAAACGAAGGAATGAATGTACACATTTAAAATGAAAATAAATACGATTCTGCAACCCATTATTGAAAACCTTTTATGGGATGAAACTGAGATGCATAAATGTAAGTACTTTTTAAGACCACACAAGAATGTTACTAATAAATCTGATCAATCAGCATTAGTTTGATGGACAAGCTAGTAGCATAACTGCTACAATTAAAATCATACTTCCTCTCATAGTGATGAATTCAGCTAAAACTCAACTGGAACAGATTCGCTTTTCATTTAAACAAAAATCAAAGAAACTTCCAGCACAAAGGGATAAACAAGGATGCCTCTGATTCATAGCCTTCAGTCAAAGCTGTGACCTTTGCCCTCCCTTCTTCCCCCCTCCCAGCCCCCCCATCATGACTCACCATGGCAAATTTCTTGTTGAGCAACATCTGCTCGGCCAGCACCGACTGGTTGTGGAATAAATGGGGCTGCATGTGGCTCCACATGTGAGGAAACCACCAGAAATCCTTCACATGGGACAGCAGCAGGTCATCTCCCAGGTCCTCCTCGTCCGATCCTGTGTGGGTCAGAGAGTCGGGGCCGCGGGGGGAGGAAGACAAGAGATTGAAACAAGCCAAAGGGGTCGGCAGGAAAAGGCGGATTTAGGAGGAAATTGAAGAGATAAAAATAAAGCAAGACGAGTTGAGACAAAGGTAAAGTGGGAGCAGCGATGGAAAAAGGGAGGAAATGAAAGTCAGCGAAGCAAAAGGAAGAGACGTTCACGTATCAGAGTGAAGGATTAGCAACAGCGAGGAGGAAAGAAATCAAAGGTTAAAGGACGGCAAAGAGCAACAGCAGAAAAAGGCTTAAAAAGTGTTTCGGTTTGGGATGCTTTCGGGCTCTGCGTGCGCTAACTAGCATCTCTTACCAGCGTGAAAGAATTTCCCTGAGAAGCCCAGATTGAAGGTGAAGTTGGGCACATGGGTGCGCAGCTCCCTCTGCGTCTCCAGCAGGGCCTGAAACGGTGGGAGGGGAAGAAGAATGAGTCAACAGATGATGAGCTCAAACTGGCGCGTGAGTACGTTAATGAGCAACGCGTGCCCACATATATCTTTAATTCTGCGAGTTTCTCTCGGTAAACATCCAACATCCACTCCCAGCTGCCGCCTCGCCGCTCCCCCATTCCGTTTGATATTTCGCTTCCCTCTGATTCGGGTGTTTGTTTCATTTGATCTAAATGCTGGATGAGGCTCCCCGCACGCAACACGACTCCCCCCTCTGCCACAACCCGCTTTCAAACTTCTCAATCTTGTCGGGGAGTGGGATTCGTTCCTAAAACCTTGCCGCTGCGGAGGCCTTAAAGCCTCCACCGTAACTTTTTTTTTTTTTTTCCTCCCCTTCCACCCACCGTCTCTGCATGCGAGGGGAGGCTTTTCTGCTCTGAGGGGACGAAAGCAAGAAGCTTTTCGACATTCTTTGTATGCCTCCGAGCCCCTGAAATATTCATCGTCGCAGAGGTTTTTGTGACAGAGCGAGCGGCGGGGCCTGTCAGCTTTGAGCAGCCTGCTGGGATGGATCCATTCAGAAACGAAAAGAGGAGAGAGAAGAAGGGGTTTCTGTGTGACTGGCAGAGGATAGGACATGCTTTGTGTGAGGCCATTTTATTTTTGAATCATAGCAAAGCGCTGTTGAAAACACAGCCAGATGAGGAGATAAGCGAGGCTTGTTTTGCGACTCACCTTCACATCAGGCACCTTCATGCGGGTGCCTTCCTTGCCCACAAAGATGTCATCTATATCCACCAGGATGTAGCGCTCCAGGGACAGCGAGAGCCTCTTCCCGGTGAGGAAAGCCACGGCGTCCACAAACACCAGCTTGTGCAGCCAAAAGTTCAAATTATTGCCAAACAGGACCCTCTGGATGCCGTCGTGAAGCCCCAGGTCCTGCACCACCGAGGGCAGCATGGCCGCGTTCTGCCCCAGCGACGCCACGCTCTCGGCCGACTGGGTCTTCGCCATCAGCACGGGCTCGTAGGTGGAGTGGTTGGACTGGAACACGGTCCAGTCGTCCCCCGGCAGGGGACCGGGCAGCGTCTGGCCCGCCCGGGTGATTAGGAGGAGCGGCGACTTGGGGTTGACCATACAGTCCTTCAACCCCAAGTTGGAGTGCAGAAAGAGGGGGAAGCCTTTGAGTTGCGCGCTCAGCAGGCTGTTTTCGTTGGCCTGATCGACGCAGAGAGAGGCAAGACAGAAATGACAACAATTAATCATACATATTGCAAATAACTCCCTATTTTCTTTGGTCTCGTGTGTGAAGCAAGGCGTGTCAGGCCGACTCAACGGCGAAGGCATTAAGCGGTTCCAACCTGCTAACGCTCAATCTGCTGTGCTACGGTGAAAAAGCTGCTCTCAGATTGACGCATCGGTGACAACAAACAAATCATTCTCTGACTCTTGTCTTTTCTTTACATTTGCTCTTTTTGTGCGACTTGCAGTGCGTCATGTAAAGACTCTCAGCCCTTCGTTGTGTCAATATTTCATCACATAACTAAAAAATAAATTTTATTCGGATTTCATTTGACAACTCAAAACAAAGTCGTACGTAAGGAAAATGATGAATGTTTTTCAAAGACTTGAGATCAAGTCTTTGCATCATGATAAATTAAAACGAGCTCGAGCGTCTCTGTTCTGATGGTTAATGTCTTTTGAAGAGCTACCGCGATTGCCGACGTCGCAATCCACTTTATTTAGTGTTTTTATTTCTCTTTAATCTGTTGTTTTCAGTTGTGCATTCATTTGGATATTGTAAATATCTTCTCTTTCCAGCGTTCTTCACAAAATTAAAAGCTTATTTGTCTTTGAGAGGGCAAACTCGCAACATTATGCATTTGTCAATATATTACTTGGAAATGGTCTCAAAACAACAATGTTGTTATTATTCATCACAATCATTCCTGGAACAATTTAGCAAACAGCAAAATGTGCCATCGCGACAGGGTTTATATGCAAACACACTGAATGATGTGTTTGTTTTCATCCTCCTTCGCTCTGATTATTCTGAATAAAATCCAGTGAAACCTTTCAGAAAGTCACCCAATAAACCGAGTTCAAGTGTGTGATTTAACCTCAGTACGATATGAATACAGCTGCTCTGTGGAGGTTTCTGGGGCTTTTGTTGACAGGACGGGCAAGAAGAGCAACAATCAGAGAAGAAGCCATGAAGGCGATGGAAACCAACCCTGAACACACCATCGTCATGATGAAACACGGTGGTGGCGACAGAGACAGAGAGGCTGCTCAGAGTTAATGGGAAGATGGATGGAGCCAACTATCAGGCAATGCTGGATGATCTCTGCTTGGGGCTGCAGAACCGGGATGAAGGTTCGTCTTCCAGCAGGACAACAACAAAACGCACAACCCGAACATGTTTAGCTTTAAACAAATTCATCTTTAAGAGTCCAGATGTAAATCCATTTGAGGATTTCTAGAAGGACTAGAAAGTCGATTGTAACAAACAAACAATATTACTAAGCTTCAGCTATTTGACTAAAGAGCTGTCCAAATTTCTATTTCACAATCACACTGCTTTGCATTCAGTTGTAAAGTGACTGAATGTGTAAAGATTTAAGTATTATAACTACGTCAGCAAGGCACAGCCAGAACCTCCACAGCCTATGTGGTTGTTGTAGGATGAAGCTGGAAGTTACTGTTGTTTATCCACCAAGATGTGTAGATTAGACCCTCATAGGTTGAAGTGACACTAAATCTGAAAATCAGTGCTGAAATCACCGTCTTAATCTGAACAAAACCGATTCTCTTTCAAACAGCACCTGTTAAATTCATATCTATTTGCAGATTGAAACGGTTGGAAAGTAACAACTTTCACAAATGATTTTGAAACAATGAAAAGAGTAGAGGAGTTTTGCACAACTAAAGTAAAGCAACAAAAGGCAATGAGCCTTCGCTTAGTTTTACAGCTCGAGTTTGACACCTTGAACAGAGACGATGCCTGTGCCTCAACAGGAGGCTCCTGAAGCATATCGGATTCCTACGAGAGATAAATGACAGCCAAAACTTAACAACAGCTTTATGTTCAGCATAACTGTGAGCAGGCAGAGGGGAACCTGATCTGAGAGGGGATGCAAAAATAACCCTATGCAAAACGTTTAAACGCTTTAAGAATAATAATAATAATAATCATTCAAATTTTATTACCTTTAATTTAGCATTCGAAGGGGATTCGGTGTCTAATCTAATAGGTTTCAGATTGGTATCAGAACAAATGTCTGAAATGGATCTCGGGTAGCCCTGTGTTTAATAAACAGGAAAACAACCCAGCAGAGACCTGAAACAGGACCCAGTGTTTCAGATGACCATCTATTGTAAGCCCCGTTTTCAGCTCGGCATTTCTGAAACGTTATATCTAGAGATGCACAGAGAAATCAGCCTCCGACGACTGCCGGCTCGGTCGGCTCTCAACCTTTCTATGAAATTGGATTTGAAAATGTTTGCAGTGTTTTGTAAGTCACAGAATTAAAGATGCACATCCTCCAGGTGGAACAGACCAGAGAAATCCAATGACGGGGAATAATGGGAATAATATAAAAAAAAACTGAATAAAATTTGAGAGTTGAGCTTTACGATGTTTCTAATTATATAAGCTTTTAATATTTGTGAAACCCGATTTGACAACAACTTCTCTCTCCTTCCCATGCAGCTTGACATCACCTCTGCTCCCGACATGAAGAACTATGGCAGCGGAAAGACTAGAGGAAACTATTTTCAACACTGGTCTTCTTATTGATAGATGTTTACGGACGCTCTGCATCTCATCTCATCAAGCTTTGGCCAAGAACGGTCAAAGCTGTCAAACTTTTGAAAACAGTGTTATTTCCCTTCTACTTCACAATCACCCACTGCTTTGTGTCGGTCTATCACGTAAGATATTCCACTAAAATACAAGAATTCAGATCAAAAACCGGAGAAGGAGCTCCACACATCTTTGTCTGCCAAACTGTGAAGTCCGTGGTACTTTTCAGGGATTAATCCAAAGTATTGAGATCGGTTTGTGTCTGCGCGGTAGACTGCTGGTTGTCAAGTTGTCTGTTCGGTGCTGATGACACCCTTTTCAGTTTAGAAGGCTTTTTATGCATGAATGACTCATAGGTCAGAGGGAAGTGTCTAAAATAAAAAAAAAAAAAGTAGAAATGAGAGAAAAGACAGACTTTCAGAAAGCCTGGAGAAATATTGATCAAAACAACTTCAAAAGATTAGAAGAAAGTCTGGCGGCTAGAAGAAAGCGTGAAGAAAAGAGGGCTTGTTTTAAACATTCGCACTCCGCCATATGCAATCTAACGAGTATAGTTGGCATTTCTGTCAAATGTGGGTTAAATTGTCTAAATAATCTTTAAAGATGTTGCTACCAATCGGCCTCTATATATTACATGGTGATCCAGAGGTTTTACAGTCTAGATCTGTAAAAAAAAAATATATATATATATAGACTCATGTTTTATAAATGTGACAGGAAATGTTTCTGTGCAAACAATTCAGAAAGCACATCTTTTATGTGACAGATCCATTAAGATGCACATCCTTGTTCTTTCTCAACAGGCAGTAAAATCCCACCAGGCTAACTTTCATCTGCCGCCCCCCAAACATCTCCATCCATGCCTCCGCGCTTCTATATTCTCTCCATGGCTCAGAAAGGGTGATTAAAACCATAAGACCTGAAAGATGGCCTCAGGCAAACAGAGGCCTCTGGGGATAACTCAGAGAGCAAGAACGCGGGAATAAGAGTTATAGACCGAGACATAAATAGAGGAGAGAAAGGCAAGAGACACTACAAAGACAAAGTGCAGAAAACAAGAATTAACAGACTGCTGGAGAGGAGCAAAGGAGGCCAGATTGCAGAAAAAGAGAAAGAAACGGATATAAAGAAACCAGAAGAGAAACGCAGGATAGAGCAAAGCAGCTGAGTGATATTGAACAAGGCAGGTCTTTCCAACTCTGTAAATCCCATCTCCTTGGAGATGGTGGGAGCCAGATGGACAGGGCAGAAGGTGTGAGGGAGCGGGGGGGAGGGAGGTGAGAGAGGCACAGGGAGTGTGCTGTTGTCCTAACCTTGAAGAAGCCGATGATGCCCACTCCGTATTCCACGCAGTATTTATCCAGCAGCTCTCGGTTCCAAGCGTCCAAGTTCACATACTTGAGAATGTTTTCGTAAATCACCAGCGTGAAACGCCCCCTCTCCTTGTCCGTCAGGGTGGGCATGTCCCCCTTCCCGGGAGAGATCTCAGTCCGGTACTTGAACCGGCCGGACTCCAGGATGGCCACGATCTCCTGCCCCAGTTGAGAATATTGGCTTTCCACAAACACCAGAACCACAGGATCTGTCCTGGTCCCTCCGAGGTCCACCCCGGACGCCCCCGGGACGCTCCGCACGGGCAGTAGCCGGGACGGGACCACCCTCGGGTAGTCCGAGTCCGCGGAGGCTCCGTCGGGGCCGGACAAGCCCACCGCCGAAGGCTCCGGCTCTCGCTTGACGCCATAGAGGAAGTAGGAGAAGATGAAGACGCTTACGGTGCAGAACAGGAAGAGGATGAGCAGGGAGGTCTGCAGGGGAAGGAGGCGGACCAGCCGACGGAGGCGTGTCACGCATCCCAGCATCGTCTCTCGCCGCACTGCTCCGCCCCACCGGCCCAGCAACACGCCGAGGGGACAGTTCCTCTCAGCGCAGGCAGAGAAAACCAAAAAAAAAAAAAAAAAAAAGACAGAAGTTTTCCCCAGCAG
>NW_015115304.1:70091-77105 GCF_001443285.1 Poecilia latipinna
AAAAAAACAAAAAAAAAAAAAAAAAAGAGGCAGAAGTTTCTCACAGCAGAGTCCGAATTGTTACAGAGCTAAGCATGGAGGTAGCAGCGACAACAGCTACTGGGAAAGGAAACAGGACGGTCACGTTGGCGCTCCCTCATGTTGCAGTGCCGCTTATGTCACCATGGCAAAGAAGTGGAGGGTTCGTGGGCCGCCGGTACACACTCGTGCCGGAGCGCGAGCTGCAGGAGAGGGCGAGTCACCGGGGGAGACGGGCGGTGGAGGACTTCATCACCTATCCATCACGCGAATCCTCCAACCATATCCTGTCGACAATTTGCCCCGCTCTTCTAACTGGAGAATAATCTCTAGAGGAAGCCGAGGCCGAGCAGGTCATCAGAGCAGCATCGCTCCCTCAGGGTACACACTCCACTCCTAGGAAAAAGACAAAAGAAAAAGAAAAAAAAAAGTTCAGTTGAAATCCAGCAGCACGATAACAGCTCCTATAGGACAAACAGCAGGCTGCGTTTGGCTGCCATGTGGGTTTGACGGCGTGTGGGAGCTGCGCGTGTGTTATCAGAAAGTTCACTCCGAAGTAATCCCACTCAAAGAAACAGCTGCCAGATTCACCCTACACGCACGCATACCTAAAGTATTTTACACCCTTACAGCTTCTCTCTTTTTGTCTCGTCACGACAACAACCAATGTACTTCAATCACAGTTCCTACACATTTTTTTAAAAGAAATCTGATCCCTCTTCAGTCAGTTTAACTGAACTTTTATATTATAAAAGTAGTTTATGAAACCTGCAAAAAAAAAAAAAAAAAAAGATGAAAAAATGTTATGAGGAAGGAATGAAGAAAGCAAAGGAAAAAGAAAAAACAAAAAGGAAGGACACAGGGATGAATGGGTGGAGGGACATAATGTAGGACAAAACGAAAAGAAGAAAAGAAGAATGGACACTAGTGAGGATTGAAGGCAGGGGGAAAGGGAAGGACAAGACCTAAAGGACAAAGGAGAATGTGAACTAAGGAAGACACAAAAAAGGACGGAAAGTAAAAATGAAGCTAAAGACGGAGAAAAAGAACAAATGCAGGAATTAGAGACGAGATAGAGAATGTGGGACAAAAGAAAGAAAGGAAGTAAACACAGGGGAAGATAAAAGGAAGAAAAGTTGCAGAAGAAGGATGTGCACAAGTTGAGAAAAGCAACTTGCCACCACCATGTTTCAATGGGAGATGGTGTGTGACCAATTAATAACATGACTTTTTTCTTCTAGCCACTCCTCCATAAAGGACAGATTTGAGGAGTTCACCATTACTAGCTGTCCTGTTGCCAGATATTTCCACCTGAGCTGTGGTTCTCTGCAGCTCCTACACTTTTACTACAGAATCCTGCAAGGCGCTGCAGCCTCTGTGTCTGCAAATAAAACACAAATAAAGCAAAGATTCCAGGTCTTACAGACACAACACAATTCATAGGAGGAATGAGAGAAAGAAAGATGCAGCACGAGCTTGTTCACAGTTCAATCCAGTGAAAACGTGCGACAGCACATGAGTGAAGCCATCAGGCCCTAAAAACCCCCCACACAGAACCAGCACCACAAAAAAAAAAAAAAAAAAAAAAAAAAAAAAAAACAAGCCGAAGGAGGGGAAGCAATCGGAGCGCGCAGAGGCGTGGAGAACAGTGACAGACAAACCTGGCAACAATCAGACCCTCTCCTTTGTAGCAAAAATCCTCCAGCGCACTCGATATACATTTCCATACTCTCTGCAGACCGAGCATAATACCTCAGCCTTTTAGACTATCCCTATCAAGCCAAGTGTGAAATACCCAGGATGCGGCGTGAGAACAGTGTAAAGCTCGGCACTTAGAAAAACATCTTTTGTCCATTTAGAGTGCTGGTGGGAGAAACGCGACGGAGCATCATTACCTTTGCATAGAAAATCCTCTGACCATTAAGTTGGAGAGCTATTGTGGTGCTACGCCTCCTCTTTATAAAGCCCTCGACACCGCATTAGAGTCGCATCCTTCTCAACTCCGAGGCAATAAACGCTGACCACCAAAACTCATCTCGACCGACACAAACGGACATGAAAAGGATGCGATAATGGCGTCCTGGTTTAATTAAAGGTGAATAACATGAAGCATAGAAGTTTGCTCAGCCCAACACAACTCCTTAAGGATAATCCATTTGATTACCAAAATAATCATTCAAAACAGACGCAGCAGGACGTGAGGAGAGAAAACGGTTGTATACGTCTGATGCAGCCGAGACTCGTTCTGGCATTTCTCTACGGCCTCCGTGCTTCCAGCTAAGATTAACAAGACGCGCTAAATCTCGCTGCGAGTGGAAAGGCAGGAATCACACTTCTGCTTCTCTGACTGGGGTCCAACTTTCCTCTTCACAGAGATACAGAGACTAATGTAAAGAGAGAGACCGTGAAAAGAAAAAAAAAATAGGTGGGTGTTCAGAGGACGTATCGTGGCGCAACAGACAAAAAAACCCCAACAGCTCCGGTCGCCTCGAGATCTCCCGGGGTGCCTTGTTTGTTCATTTCTAAGGGAGCCGAGGTTCGTGCCACAGCATATCAAAGTATGATTAGCCCGCAGGAAGCGACTCCTGCTGGAAACAGCGAAGCAGACGGCCACGCGAGAGTGACAACTTCACACGACACCCAAGCCGAGGAGGGGTTTTCTTCAGACCTCTCCGGCGAGAGGGCTTGAATCTACTTATAGGAAACCAAAACTCATACAGCTGCAAAAGTGAGAGAGAGCAGCAAAAGAAAAAGCACGGGTTGCTTTCGGATTTAACGTTAGGTAAAAAAAAATAAATAATAAAAAAAAATACCAGTTTCACAGTATTTACATGAAGATTTTAAAAGAGAAAACGTATAACATACTCAAGTAACTATATCAAGGTGGTATGACAATAACACACTCTGGTGTGGTTCACTTTTACAGAGAGAAAAAGACTGCTACTAGACGAACCACTCTTAGCAATGGTCTAAAGTAAAGCTGTAGAATAAATGTAGAATTTTAAAGCGAGCCATATGTTCAACACATCTACGCATGTCTGTGGACTAATCATGTTGTGAGAGATCCAGGATTTCAGTAGATAACAGAAAAGAGTAAAGCAATGCGGCTCTATTTCATCATCTGATGCTCTAAATCTGTCTGTCATGGAACATGTTGGCTTTGGAAATGTTGGCACCCATTTATGGGAAAATCACAGTCAACATCAGGATCTGCATTTTCCGGAATGTATAGAGGAAGATTAGTCTTCTTGAATCGTAGTTTTCAAGAAGTAATTGATGTCAGGAGCTCAAAGCTTTACGAACTAGCCACAAAATCCTGTTTGGTGCATTTCTTAACATATGTTTTGAAGCGTTTTGCGTTTTATAGAGCGACAACAGATGGCTTTAGTAATTTAGTTGTTCTGATTACTTCGCTAGCCTGTAGTCAGCTACTGAACAGACTGAGAACTCACAGCTTTGCAAGTGTAACTTTAAAATCTACTTTTGTCACAATGTTACAGATGAATGGAACTCTTTTAGGTTGCAAGTCATAATAATTAAGCTTTGGAAGAAAGGGAGGTGCAACCCGCATTTCCTTGTGTTCTTTTGAGTACATAGGAAACGCACCAACCTCCTTTCAGCCTGCTGAACAGCAGTGCTCAACAACTACCACGGAAAGCAGTCCTGCTTCATGCTCCTTAGAGGGAAAACTCTGGTCACTTCCACTGGTATTACAGTTTAAGGACTTTAAACTGTAGAAAATATATGATAAAAGATATTACACATTTCGAAATCATAACTATTTGAAACCTCGTCATTGTCTGATACCGACAATCCGCCCTCAACTTGTTAAAGACCATCGCCATCTTTCAGCAAAGTAATATTTTTTTCCCTTTCCTTTGGTTTGTTATTTTGTTTGTATTTCCTTTTAACTCATGTAAAGCACTTTGAATTGCCTTGTTGCTGAAAATGTGCTATATAAATAAAATTACCTTACCTTAAAAGTGCACAACAGAATAATTAAAAAAACAACTCTTAAGTTGCCCATTAAAACAAAATACCAAAAAAAAAAAATCATATTTAATATTATGCATTATGAGGACAGTTCAGAAACCTTTACTCTGACATCTGATGTTTGCATATCAATTTGTAGTTTTGTGTCTGTTTTACAAATTTATAGTATGGAAGTGAAGGTCATATTGCTTTTTGCAACAAGCTGGAGATCAATGTCTATGAGAGAGGATAAGCTACAGGAAATGCACAAGCTTCAACAGTAACCTGAAATTCTCTCTTTAAAAATCAATTATTTGTCCACAAAGACATTTAAAAACATACTATGTCTAACTATTTAATAAAATGTAAAACACATCTTTTTTTTTCTTTTCTTTTTGTTTTTTTTTTTGTTTTTTGTTTTTTTTAAGTAGTTTCTTCATTTCCTGTTTCGGCTGATTAGAAAAAAAAAGTCTCTAATTTATTTATATTTTGTTAATGAGTAATCAGGCCCAAGATGTGCTATCTTTGGCCGACGTCCGCAGGGACCCAATAAGCTCCACTGCGACTCTAATGACCCTGCTGACATGACTTGGGAGCAGACTTAATGGTGACAAAACACACGGCGAGAGCCGATGCCTCGCTTCTTTGCCCAGTTCTCAGCAGACATGACTGCCTCCCGATGCTGACCTTCAGAAAGTGATGTGCAGCTGAAAAAAAAGGACGAAGACGGTGTGAGAGATGGAGGGCGATGGCACGAGACGGGAGGGTGAGAGCCGCGGGGATAAATTAATGGAAACCTCAAGGCCCAGAGAGCGAGGCAGTGATATTAGGAAGGCTAAATAGAGAGCAGAATACTTTAGGACATGATGAGAATATTGGATCAACTGCACAAAATAATGGCTAATGGATCTCAAATGTCTGCATGCCCATCTCACCTAATGCGTCTTCCACTTTACCCTCCGCAGGTACCTTCGGAAAAGCCACGTGAAAGTCTGAGATCCCCTTTCTACAAAATAATTGATTCACGAACGGAGAGAGAGGAGAAAAGGGGAGCATGAATATTTCATGTTTTCTTTTTTTTTTTTTTTCTCAGAAGCCAATGAGAGGTATAGCCGGCAGACATATTGGGGAGGTAAGAACCAGCCAAAAGGTTTCAACACAACAGAGTGTTTCAGACTGCCAAAGAAACTCAGTCTTAACTCATGCATAAAGAAGGAGAGGAAGAGGAACGCGTGTGTTAACAAACCTTTTCATTCTCTGTGATGGAAAGAGCCCTGACTGAATGTGAGCTACGTAATTGCACACGTGGACTAGAAGTCTGGCAGGAGGGGCGGCAGGAGGGAGAGAGAGAGAGACGGAGACAGAGAGAGAGAGACAGGGAGAGAGAGAGAGGGAGGAAAAGAACCACAAGATGAAAAGAAGGAAAACAGTACAGGACAGGGAATGAAAAACAGTGAGCAAAAAGACGGAAAATCTAATTTAGGGGAGGAAATAAAGAAGAAGAATGACCCCCGAGGGCGACCATCAATCTGAAAAATTCAAATGTTCCCCTCATTATTTTATGGCAGCTGAGAAACACGGAGAGAATAAACAATAGCAGGTGACGGACAAGAAGACGGAATAATGCTTTTCTTCGGAGTGGGTGGTCACTCCAAGCCTGCTCGCTCAACAGCACAGGCAGCGGGCCAGAACCATACTGTTAGATTAATGAGAGATGAAGAGGAGCCGGGAGACTGAGGCTGCTCCTCAGCTGTAACAACTCTTGGAATAAACAACGCAGCAGTTGGCCATATGTAGCCTCCTCGCGCGTCCTGCTCCCTACTTCACCTCCCTCCCACCTCTGCACCGCTGCTGCACTTTGTTTAAAGTGTGAATAAGACTAAGTGGCACGGGGGATTTGCGAGGAGAGTCAGTACATTAACACCATCGGACTACATGCTGGTGATCCCCTGGACAAATAAACTTCTAAAGGAGAGCCGGACCCTCACTGCCCCCTCAGGATCCGCCAGCGCCCTCGCCCCTCCCCCGGCCCCTCCTTTCTGTCATCTCTCCTTGCCAATCTGTTCCCCTTGCTGCTGACTGACAGAAATAAACGATGACCCTCTGTGATCAGCCGCCACAGGCCTTGGCAACCACACGTTCTCCATGGAAACTCTGGAGATGCGTCGTGATCAGACGGATGGAAACGGCACAGAAAGGGGGCAGTAATCCATAGGACACTCATCAAAAGGCTGCTGGTGCCGTTATCACTTTTCTGTCTCTGTGTATTGATGTGGATGTACCAAAGCGGCTCGACTGCAAAAGAGACAGACCTGGGAGACTCATTAGTTGAAGGTCTGCTTGTTTTTGTTTATGCCTGAGAATTCGTTCAAACGCTTAGGGCTTTAAAAAAAAAAAAAAAAAAAAAAAAGATGGTAATGAGTTTGGTTTGACAATTGAAATGTTTCAGCAGGGCAAAGGACAAGGTTAAATGGAAAAGAAAGATGCAGATGTAATCCCTAATCTGTAATCCTGTTAATGTCGACACTGCAAACGGTGCTAAACGTTCTTATGCTAGCTCTGCTGCTAGTGTGGAAGATGACTTGAAGGGCGCAGATTGAACAAAACTAGGCATGGGCTGGTGCTGGTTTTCAAAGTCCCGAGAAGCCATAGTTTCATTTATAAAGATCGAAAATACAAACATTTTAAGTTTGTTTACACACCAGTTCTGATGTGTAAACTGTATTTTAACGCAATAACAGAGGCAGAGCATGGTTTTCTCCAGTCAGGACATAGCGCGTCCCTTTTCCTCATCTCTTGTATCGATTCGTCAATCAGCTATCTTTAACTACTGAATGTTTTCTCATTAAGAAAGAAGAAGAAAAAGTAGTTTTTTTCTACAGCAAAGAACAACAGCAACGGAAAACACAGACTGACATGGCCCACAGATGATCTTTTCATGACGGATTGGAAAAAAAAAAAAAAAAAAAAAAAAAAAAAAAAAAAAAATATAAAAATAAATTTTATTTTTCTAAAAAAAAAAAA
>NW_015115304.1:80147-86630 GCF_001443285.1 Poecilia latipinna
AAGGAAAAAACAGACTGAAAAGGCCCACAAATGATTTTTTCATGACGGATTGGAAAAAAAAAAAAAAAAAAAAAAATTATATATATATATATATATATATATATATATATGTATTAGCAACAAGCTACAAGAGCTAGCTTGTCTTCTTATAAAAGGTGGCCTGTTGCTCACTGGGGCAGAAAACCTGAACTATAACAGTCGAATTAATAAAAGTTGCACAAAGAATTTTCTCTGGGTGCAAAAACCAATCTGACTTTAAATTATTAGCAGTAACAACAACAACAACAACAGCAAAAAAAGAAACTATTTTTTCTGCAGAAAAAAAAGTAATTAAATATTGGTGGACATCTTCCTTTTTTTTATTTTAATACTATGAAATTAAAATAAGTTTTTTACTCCTCACAATCTCCTACCAGCCCATTCCTGAAAACAAGTTTTTTTTAATTCCCTCGATTGTTTTAAATTCTGTTTCTGCACTCTCCTCATTCATAAGACGTGAGACGACAAACTTATATTTTTGTGATGCCGACAGTCCGCAACTCCTAAAACCGCTGAGCTCCCATCAAAAGCAAAAAAAAAAAAAGCAAAGCCGAAGTACATTTTTCATTTGCATTCAGACTCTTACCCTGTCTTGTGGGAGATTAAACTTCAAAAAGCACAAATTTTCATTTTTTTTCTTTTGAAGCGCATCTAAGACGACAAACAAGCGCGTGAAGGGAGCAAGAGTTAGTCTTCTTAAAGAGGGTACATTTAAAAGCCACCGTCGTGTTCCCTTTTTTCTTCTTTTCCTCCCCTCTTAAGCCAGCCTTGGCAATCGCCAATATAAAATCAATCAATCTGAAATTTGAATTCCATTTTATGCACCCATTGTGGTTGCCGTGATTAAAGGCTTAGGCTGTGAAATAGCGAGGAAAAGAGGCACCGCGTCTTCACTCTGGCTTCTGCCTCCCACCCGATCTGAATGCACAAGCAGGCGGCTTCATTTCAGCTGCAAACATTTACAGCGACACTTCCCTCTCTCTCTGTCTCATCAATTCATTTCATGCTGCTGCGTGAAGGACAGGAGACTCGGGAGGGAAATGTTGTTTTGCCTTCTAATTCTCGAGAAAGTGACTTTCAGACAATTTGCCCAACTGAGCCATGTGGCAGAATTATCACATCATTTTTCAGCAACTCAATTTACTGTCCCCAGGACTGAGGCAATTTCACAGGAGGAGGAGGAGGAGGGGAGGGGTGGAAATGCCTTTCTATTCGCCAAAGCCCCTCCAATTACATCTCAAGGCCCTACTTGAAGAGCGCGATCCCAGCACTGTCGTAATTGAAATGATTGCAATGTTATTCTTTGACACAATAATGGGACAAAGAGTGAAAGAATCATCTTCAAACACAGACAAGGGAGAGCAATCTTCTCCTAATAGCAATAATGAAGAGAATGGGAAGACAGCAGAACTGCGTCCAATGGCAATTAGAGACATTTCTTTGCACTGCAACTGTTCTGCAATTTCTGCAAAGGGCAGAGCAAGATCCTAGCTTTAGACTTTCATTAAAGGGTTCATGCCACAATCCATCAACGTAGATATCGTCCTCAGGAAAGATAGCTGGAGCGGGCTCAGGCGTAATGGTTTGACTACACATTCCATGTGAGGCTGATTAGGGCCAAGATGAATAAAAACAGGGAGGGCAGGACATAAAATATACATGGCGCTGCTGAGCTATTTTAATCCCGAATAGGCTCCCTAACCTGCCGTCTTCTTTAAATCTCAAGCAGGTGGTATCCGAACAGAAGGATCAGAGGGCATTGGGAAGTGGAGAACGGATTATTTCGGAGTGGGAAAAGCAGCACGGATGAGTATTAGGAGCCATGGGAGAACATGGGAGGGAGAAAGGCTGGAGAGCAGAGCAGAAGCAGCAACTTCATCAATGCCCCGTTCCACATGCAGAAACATGTTTAACGGTCAGTGTGAGATTCTCACAGTACGATAACCTTGAGTAAAGGATAAAAACACTGGCCACTCTGGCTCGTCTTCTGGCTTCTCATTGAAATGATTTTAAACCGTACAACTGATGTGATGAAACATTTCTGAGTTTTCTAAATCCTAGCATCTTAAAAGTTTTGTATATTTTGTCCACTATAGTCTGTGTGGTATAGAGACACAAATCTAAAACAAAAATATACAGTTGAATCCAATTACTTTAGTTCAAAACATTAAAAAGAAACATAATCTCTGTTTGCTAAAAACCTAATGCTTAAATGTAATTTTAAGCATTAAGCATTTTGAAAGCATTGCAAGAATGTTTCAAAACTCAACCAATAATTTCAAGTGTTTTTTTTTTTTTCTTCAGCAACAAAATTATACATTCCTATTCAGGAAAAAGTATAGGAGTCTTTTTTATTTAACCAGCTCGCCAGCAGTGTGCAGCAATCACAGTTGGAAGAAATATATAATACTTTAAAAATTACAGGATCATCCCATCCATATGTCCATACACTTTATTCAATATTCTAAACTCAAAAAAGTGCATCAAAGTATATACTGGAGGCTGATGGTGGGATTTTTGAGCGCAAAAAAAAAAATAAAACTTCCTGGTTTATACTGGTAGACGTAGGATTTCTGAATCCAGCAGAAGACGACAAAAAAAAAAAAAAAGCACACATGATATTGTGGTATTTAGCCTGCCAGTCACTGATCTTCAATCAATTACTTGTTGAATATTTTATATTCATTCTAATTTTAATAAGAAAGGCTCAATAACACTAAACTTCGCAGATTGCTGTTCTGCTCTTTAAGAAATATAATAGGCAGGTTCAGAAATTCTGACAAACCGTTAAATTTGTCTTCCTTCATGTCGAGGTCTTTCACAGCAACAGGTGGAGGACCACAGCACAACTCTACGTAATGAACAGCTGGGGAAAACACCAGTTAATCCAACGTTTCCTGTGGCGTTAGAAGAGCTGCAGCAATCAATCGTTTCTTGGTCGATCCCAACTGATGGCTTTCTTTGCGGTTTGACCTGCTTATTCTGATTTTGGTCAATCTTCAACTAAAAAAAAAAAAAAAAAAAAGAACAAAGCAGTAAGAACAGGATGACTAAAAGAAAAATTTTTTCTTAACTCTTGTATACCTCGACGTCAGAAAATGGCCGATGGCTGTATTTAACATTTGCGTATTCTCATGCCGTCTGCTAGCAGCAACAGTCTCTCTATTTATAGGCCCTCGGTGGCCCATTTACAGGCATGGGGACACTGGATGTGTGCAGTAAAAATCATTGGAAGATGTACAGTCACACCATTGTTTTATGCAGGGTGATGTCTAAATTAACAACAGTTTAATTCATTTGATTACACAGTGGACAAATCATGCAGATAATGACGGCGCGACAAAAGAACGAACCGATTCAGCCAAATGGACGGAAATAATTGACCTCGCTTTGGGAACGGTGCACGACTTCATCTTTGAGTGACACTGCGCACCATTAGGCAGCAGCCACAGAATGAGTGACCCCTACAGTGAAATACATTATATTTTCCTTCATTTGTCTTTTTTTCTTTAAAGTGTTAGACATCATGAATATGGATGTCCTGCAGGGATGAGATTACGGCAGCGACATGTTTGTGTTGAGATTACAGGGCGGCCCCTCAGACTCTTCTCTGAGAGAAAAGAAAATGCTGCTCACTCAACTGGATTTCTAAGGGGCTCGAATAGGTTTGTAGCGACTCGGACAGCCGGCATCAGGCAGAGGGAGGTGGTGGCAGCAGGACGAAGGGGCTAGTCATTTATCATTTTTGTCAGTCTTGGTAAAAAAAAAAGCAGGGGGGGGGGGGGGTGAAAGAAGAACAAGTGTGTGCGTGGAAGTAGGGGGTTGCTTTCATATAAATTGAGCGTAGGTGGAATCAATGTGGCGTTGCTGGTGAAAGCAGGGACAAGGGGGGAGAGAGGGAGAGCCAGATCAATGCTGGAGGGAGTGACTGTTTGCTCCCATTGTTTATCCACTGTCATCTCAGGACACTACTGAAGGACAAGAGAGCACGGCGGGCAGTACAATGTCTCCACTGGGACAGAGGAATCATAATGGGTCCCCTCCTCATGTAGATAATAAACATCACTCAGAGGTGAAAGTCAAACTGGTCGCGGATAAGGCGTGTCTGTCTGTGAATGAGAGCGCTGGCGTAGGCGTTTGGGAGGGGGCGGTGGGTGGACGGGGGCAACGGCAAAGAGCAGTACTTGTCAGAGTAGTTTTATGCAGTCACTCAAACCAAATGGCAGTTTAGTTGGATTGTGCAAAGATATACAGAGACACTGGACAAAGACCAGAATCGGCGTGAACCAGTGGCATGCTGGGCAGGAACTCCAAAAGTTTATCTTGTCCTAATCAGTGAACGCACCATACATTAAGAGTTAATGGGTTATGGCAACAGCAAGGCTTCACATACTGCAGCAAAGTTGCTGTTTGATCCTTCTGAGCCTTAACCATCTGGTATGAAACATTTTCTGAGAAATGTAATACTAGCTGAACTAATAAATAATATGTGACGCTAAAGACTGGTTTACTCTCCTGCAGTATTAACGCAACACTCAGGAAGAGAGCGGCAGATGTTGCGGTCAAACAGCAGGGGAGTGATGGGGGGCTTCCCCCATCAGCCTGTCAGTTCCCGAAACCACCACAACCAAAAAAAAAAAAAAAACATAAAAGCACATGCAGGGTCAGTGTGACCTCAAGAGGACTGCGCACAGGGTAAAACGCTCACATGGGATCCACTCAACCCCTCATAGGACTGCGTGAGGGTTAAATCACTTCCTAAAGACTATAAACCAAATTGTACAGCAACGTTGCATCTTCTTGCAGTAGTTCTCTCTCCTTAATAAAGGAACTGGAGGAGCTACTGCTGCAACTAACTAAACGTCTCATTTTCACCCTATAGATTGTACTACTGGCTCAGATCTCATCTGCTACCTGAGCCTCTTTTCTAAAGGAAGCCACTAAAGCTGCTACTGCCTCTGTTAACCATGTGTACCTTTTCTTCGACATGGATCAGAGCTGCTGCAGCCCCCAGTTGTTGGCAGCGGGTGGCCTCTCACACTGAGCCAGGTTCTGCTGGAGGTTTCTTCCTGCTAACAAGAAGTTATTTCTTTTCACTGTCGCCACATGCTCCCCAAGGAGAAAGTATTGCTGCAAAATCAAAACACTTTTGGCATAACAAACTGAACTTGACTGAAGTGTATTATAACTAGGATCAAACTGGAATGCATGTAATTAAATATGAATATGATATGATTGGTTGTGTATTTCTGTATATAAAATTGTAGCAGTTTGTCTTGTAAGATGCCTTGAGATGACATCTGATATGCCGTATAAATAAAATCTGAAGGGAGCTCTAAGTGAAATCAGAATCTGTTTAGATCTGTATCGGCAGATCAAAGTTTGGCAATGACCAGGTAATGGAAATTGGAGAAAAAAGTTAAGATGGGTGCATCCCTGCAAGGATTAACCAGTGCAGAGCTCCGCATAGTTTGAGAGCAACTCTTACATTTGCTTCAGTAGCTAATTTGCAGCGCACATTTGAACCAGAAATGCAGCTGTTGGAAGCAAGAGGAATAGCTGAAAATGATTAAACTAATTATAAAAACCCTCAGGCAAGCTGCAGCAAAGTCTGCTGGGGCGATATAAACAATATAACTGTCTAATCTGCTCAATCAGTCTGATGGACAACAGCAGAGATGCAGGCAGATCCTGCCTCGCAGAACAGGTAAGTATAATACCTGCTCATGAAATGATGATGAGTTAGATCCAAGAGGCTGCTGTGGAAAATTCAGGTACCATCATACCCAGGGGAGCCCTTCCTTTCTTTTTCCCTTTCTCGCCTACCTCTTCCATCTCCTCCGCTTTCATGTCCAGATAAGAAACGGCCCGCACTGATCCGTCTGTGATTCGCGCAGCAGAAATGCGTTCCCATGAGAACATCCCGGCGCGGAAGAAAAGCTGACACAAGAAATTATATTCTGTTGGGCCGCCCATATTTTCGCCTGCACGATCAAGCAGATAAGGAGTTTTCCTCCAGCACACACCTCCCAATCATCGGCTCGCTTTCAAAGCACAATCAAGAACAACAGATAACCGGATGAAAGTGCAAATTTATCCACAGTGTGCTCTACATAAACAGCACACACTTGACCCCCCCCCCCCTCCCCGCCTGAGGTAAACAGAGCAAAGGCATTAATGCATAAAAACAATTCAAGTGCAGAGGAAGGACCAGTATCATCATTAGCCTACTGCAGTGACACCATTACAATCCCAGTCGTAGGTCCAGTAATGAATCCCACAAATAATCATGTGTATTTTTGAAGCTTGGCCATAAAAGAAGCTTTTCTGCTCTCTCACAAACTACATGTGACAGTACAGATTCACTTTTCAACTTTCCACTACATCTGTTATTTTCTGTGATAATACTGTAACCAGAAACTAGCAAAACATAACAAAAAAAAA
>NW_015115304.1:90116-92577 GCF_001443285.1 Poecilia latipinna
AACAATGTCATCACAACAATTTTCCAAACATCACAAGGCGTATTCAGCAGTCAGAAATTACTTCGCGTGCTAAAAATAAGTTCACAAATAACTGAAAAACAATATCTGATGCTTTTTTTTTTTGTTCATATATGGAAGAGCAACACGGAACATATCTAAATTATACCCTTTTTCCAGTAAGTGAGAGGAGCATCTGTCTTACAGAAGGCCATCATCAAAACCTGATTACCTCTGCAATGAAGAGGCCAAAAGTCGACAGGGTTTCTGGACTGAGCGTTTAATAAGTGCTGCCTGGGTGATTCACCAATCTGTTGGGAGATGAGAACTGGATTCAAAATTAGTATTTACTGGCTGTGTCACTAAATGCTATCATTGGTCACACAACCACTGAATGATTAAGTCAAAAAGTAGTCTACCTGTAGCAAATGAGTTAATCTTGTGGTTTTACCATTTTTTTTTTTATTTATTTTTTTTTTTTACCTTCCTAGGTTTTTTGAGAGTACTCCTTAGACATTTGGGGTTTTATCCTTGGTGAATAAAGAAATACAAGCTGAGGGTCTGTGGTGTGCAGCTTAGTTGCAACACAGATTAGATTTAAATCATTTTCGAGCCTCATTAGGAGCAGCTACATGTATTGCTTAAATCACAGAATTGAAATGAGGAAGAGAGAAAAACAGAAGAAACTTATTTTAGCTCACAACTTCTGCAAAGTGTTACAGATGTGAAAAGAAATTATATTAAAATTTTCGGTGCAATGTTGTCCGGACTTTGTATTATCTTTTTGCCACAGAGCCAAAGGTAAGTAAGGTCCAATGGTTAAGAAATGTAGTGGGTTATTTTTCTGTCCTTTCATGTTATGCAGTTTATTCTGATTTGCAAATTCAATCAATTATCAATCTTTGTATCTGCATCAGCTTGATGCCAATTCTTAAAGGCACAACAAAACTAATAATTATTTCTTAAAAAGTCATTGGGACACACAGCTAACGCATGCTATACTTTCCCCAGCAATCAGTACACATTTTATATAGACCACAACCACTTACAAAAACAATAACTGTTCTGGTAATACGTTGAGATAGGAGACCTTACCATGGAAGTCGTTTTTAAACTAAAGTTAGAGGTTGAAGAAAATATATGATAAAACATATTACCGGTGAAGGCAATGTTTGTTGCCTTCACAAGCATAAGTATTTTTCAAATGTACCAAAGAATCCTGACTTTAACTTGCTTTTATATTTGAGAAGGCAAGCTCAGCACGATGCACAATAATTAGTCAGTGTTTACACTACAACAGTGAACTGAACGAAGCAGAGACCACCAGCTTCGGTGTTTGTGGCGCGGTTTGTAAAAGAGGATGAAGGTCCAGACTCACAGACAGATCTGTTTTTATATCAGCCTTTCAAGATCATCAGATCTAGAACTAAATATGAAACTTTAAGGGAAGATCTCCTTAAAATCTGTGGCAAACAATAAACAACAAAAAGCTAAAAGATGCCGAATAATTGAAGAGATTGTTTAGGGCAGGTCTCCAAATCCCTCTCCCATAGGTCCTTCAAGCTTCCCTGAAATAAACAGCACTGCCTCAACCCACCTTTTTCTGTTTCATGGTTTTATTTTAAACTTTACCACCAGCACTCTCCGAAGCTCTTTACCTGAGCCCAGCCGCCCTGCTTTCTCTTCCTGTTCTGCCGCTCTGGGACCAGAGTGTGAGGTATGCGTGGGTGTCACGGAGCTGACAGGTCTATCTGGGCTCTGTCTACTGTGCTGGCTATTCCCATTTCCCCTCTTCATTGCCGCCTCTACAGCTGCTGTGTATCCGACTGTGACACCGCACACATGTATCAGTTTACAGAAGGAGGGTGTTAGCTTGAGGCTGGGCAAATGGTCAAACTTCTCACCAGGCTGCATGCTTGGTGTACGTATGCTTGGCCTGCGATGCTTTGGAGCCAAATTGGTAAAAAAAAAAAAAAAAAATCAGGGAACGAAAGAGGCAAAACTTCTTGCGTTTAAGTGTGGAGAGACAGCAATCCACTTCCCAGCCCATTCAAGGCTGGGAAGCAGCCTGTCAGAGTTATGGATTAAATGCTGCAGAGCAGCATCGTGCAGACACACATCATCCCTGACAGTTTAATGGTGTGTATGCATATGTGCTCTCATGTGTGGAGAGCCACAGACGTATGTGTGCGAGCATGTGCGCGCGGATGGTTTTGGGTCCTACCACCTGATCGCTAAAGCAGACGGTTAATTCGCGGGTTAGCCTTGTAAAATCTGAAATCCGTCTCCTCTTAGCCATCCATGACGGGGCTGGAAGCCTCCTGAGTCAAAGCGCCGAGGCGCAAGCCGTCACCATAAACCCCATGTAACACATTTCTCATTTGATACGCCTCTCAGCCGTTCGCTCTTGTGAGCGCACAGTCGTTTCCACTCTGTCACACACACACACACACACACACACACA
>NW_015115304.1:95845-113176 GCF_001443285.1 Poecilia latipinna
GATTTGTGACACTTTTTTTTTTTTTTTTCCATCCTCCTGGCTGTAACAGGTGTGGTGACAGAAGCGGGTGGTGAGAGGAAGAAAGCCGATCCAGTCCTGAAGTCTCCAATCTTGCCAAGACATCTTCTGTCCCAATGTCATCCTTCACCTCTTCAGGGGAAACTTCCAATCAGAGCGACAGATCAATACACCCTAGCCTCGGGACATGAGGCTTGAAAGCTAACTAGGAGCACTTAAGGAGAGGGGGATCTGTATTGATTACAAAGAGTTAATGAGGCCTTATGTGCTAGCTGGGGTCTTTTGTGACTAGAAACGCATGACTCGATCAGCTGATTGATACAAACCAGTGTACGGCTCCAGTAAAGTTAAAGATTTTACTGCAAAACACTAAAATCTTAGAATATAATATGGTCACATTTTAAAGCTACGGACTCTATAAATATTGAGAGAATGGACCAAATGAATAATAAGTTGAATTCTAGTGTTTTGCAACGCAGAAGAATAATTTCAAATGCCCTTCTTGAACTGCAAAATATCTTTGTAGCCAGCCATTAAACAAAACAAGAAGTGTGTAAGATATAAATGACGACAAATGAAAAATTCAAGGAAAATACTAACTAGAATAATTCTGAAGTAAGTTTTTATTAGAGCTCTTGGCACAGAATATTGTCTTTTTTTGTTATTCTGCTCTTTATATTATAAAACTGATAGCTAGCTTATATTAGCTAGTTAATTTGCCAGGCTACCTACTTACATAGCAACTCTGGCTTCAGGTGCTGGACAGACATGCTGCCCTAACCTCTTAGCAAACTAACTGAGAACTAACTAAGAAAACATTACTTTAACAACAATAATGGCTAATGTTCCTGTAGTTTCCATGCCATGAGCCTCTAAACAGAAGAAATATTAGATGTCCAGGATGCTACTTCCTCCCCCTCATTGGACCAATTGCCAAGACTTCATTACATGAGCTCATGTTGGAGCTAGAGACGTCGCATTAAGCCCACAGGACTAAGCCAGTGATGCCAGTCCTCATTTTGAGGCAGTTTTCAGCTATTATTTTCCGTTTCTTATTGTTGTGACCCGACCAAATTGGAAAAGGGATAGGATATAAAAATAATGAGATATGTTCCTTAACTAAAGATAATGAAAGAATGACAACACAGCTCCATATTAAATCAGTGCTGACCATACAAAAACAAAGAAATCAAACATTTCACTTTTTTATCTGCTCTTCGAGTAAAAATACATAGAACAATAAAGTTCAGAAAGCCACAGCCTCTTTGCTGTGGTATAAATTATTTAGCCTGGCCTTTTCTAACCCTTTAATTATACATCAGTGTTAGAATAACAAAGGATGGGGATACTCAGCGCGTTCTTGCTTACAAAGGCGTCGACAAAGAGACCGGATGGGGAAACTTTAGCCTCTTGGTACCAACAGGAGGAAGCAAAAAGTCCTCCGGGCAGCTTTCCTCTGCTGTCTGGCTTCGTCTGTGACGCGTCTACCTAACACATCGTGTGATCAGAGATCAAAGGGTTAACTGAAACTCTGGCCTATAGCCTGAGCTTACATTATTCAGCAGCTTGTTACAACAGCTTGTTCCCTGATCTCACACACTAGGAGACAGAGCTGGAAACTCCAAGGACGGGGGGGTGGGGGGGGGACGAATAGCCGGATTAAGAAAGGAGATGATAAAGAGACCAGGAGGCTAGAGAGACAAAAGATAGCACAGAATATGGGATGGACCTGAGGGATGGTGGGGGGGTAGAGAGGTGTGCTGCAAAGGGGGGAAAAAAAATGGGACTCACTAGTATGAAAAGAGGTATTGAGAAAAAGAAAAGATGAGAAAGTGGTGAGAGATAACATACAAGCACAGGTGGATAACACACAGAAGAGAGGTGCCCATCAAAATGAGCCTGTTGCCCTCAAGCAATTTCTTAATATAGACATTTAACCTGTGAATACCTATCTGTTTCTTTAGATTAACTCCCTGCCAATACCTAACAGCTAACAAGTTAACAGAAAAAAAAATTAAAACTGCTGAAATGTTTTAAATATTTTTTTTACTGTAGATTAGAGAAGAGATGTAGCTTAGAGAAACTTGCTGGTGTTTTGAACGGCCTGATAGAAGTCAAATAACCATTGATTTAATATTTGTGAAGACACCTTTGATGTAGTTACTGAGTTAAGAAAACAGAAAGCTATGTGAATGTTTTACTATTTTACAAATCAATCACGGTCAACAAAGTTTGTCTTTTGTGACAAAATGAAGAGTTTTCATACCAAAGCAATTACGGATTTTTTTACAAAATAAGTTAAAAATGTGAATCTTAGAATAAGACTACATAAACATTCACCTCTTCAAGTCAGTGTTTAGTAGAGGCACCCTGGGCTTCACAACAGGGAGTCTGTTTGGAAAAGTCTCAGTCAGACGTGAAGATCTGGATGTTGGCAGACTTTTGAAAATTCTTCAAAAAAAAAAAAAAATTATTGGAAAAGATCTAGACTCTGCGTACAGCATGAAGGGAGCCTGCACTTTCAGTAATACCATCAGCAGTTATCGCTAATATGAAACGGACAAATTCAACAGTTTGTAGGTATTTCTAATTATGGAAAATGACAAGAAGAGTCAGACTGAAGATCAGATATCCATACAAATAGCATAAGAGGCAAAACATATGAGCAGCACAGGAGTCAAAAACTAGGCTAATATTATATTCAGGATCAGTTTGAAATAAGAAGCTTGAAGGTTTAATCACAGCGATTCTTTCCAAATCTATGCAACTAAAGTATTGCCTGCAGGAAAAAAAAAGAAAAAAAAAAGAAAAACGAAATAGTGCCTACTCAGCGTGGCCCGACGTGACTCTACTTGGTTGTAAAGGTTTTCCACTAGAAAATGCTATGTGGTACCACTACATGGTACCAGCCTCTATTGAGAACCCATTTCTCTGGGGTTCAGTCAAGAAGAGCTGAACACGTCAATGATTAGCTGGAGTCGGTGGTATTACATCCGACTGCCATAAGAGCCACTCTCACACTTTCCTGTACTTCTGAGTCTTTTGTGGCTCCTTTCCGTTTTGAGTCAGACAAAAAGCCACAGACGGTTCAACATAGCTTCCAAGTCGCCGTTGTTGCGCCACGCTTGTGTCGCGTACAGGTTAAGTTGCACTACTTTTAGGAGGCAGCTGCCGCCCACTACATCGTGACCCCACCTGCTAGTGTCGTTTCTCAATTGTAATGAAAAACCACTCGAACCATGAAGAGGTAAAGTTGAGTCAAGTCGAGCTGTGCTGTAGAGGTGTGCTAGTGAAAAAAGGGTCTGTAAGGTTACTCCATAAGGATCGACAAGTACAATGTTCTTCTCCAGCAGAGTTACTTAATTTGCATGCACAATTGATTTACTGTTTATTATATATATATATATTTTTTTTTTTTAATTTTATACATCAAGATAACCTTATTTTGTATAACTTTGCATAACATGCTTAAATATGTAACTGTCCATTGTTTTGTTTTAATTTTTTTCCCCCTAGTTCCATGTGTAACCATTCTGGACAACAATGACTTCAATACTAATCGATATAATTGTGATTCTAATTTCTTTACATATCTGAGCAGCAGAGCTACATTTATCTCATTTTTGCACTGCACTCAAGTAACATACATTCTCCAGTTTTATTAGACACTATAGCGAAACAGTGCCTCACACCCACACAGGGAAAATAACAAAGCAAAACAACATCCATCAGATGAGCACTGAATTGACAGCAACCATGTTTTGGGAGCGCCCTGTTTATAGATCCAGACTTGTGCTGCTGCTCACTGAGCGGGCTCCTTTTGTTCATTAATTGATTGGCCTCCCCTGCTGGGCCTCAGTAACTAGGTTACACAGATCCATGAAAAGAGCAGGATCGGCTCCCCCCCGGTGAAACGCGGAGGATAGGAGACTCGAGAAGCTGGAATCCGACTGTTAATATAACTAATGGGAGTGAGGACGGCAGTAACTTTATTGAAATCATCCTCATCTAATTAAAGCCGAGCAGCTGATGAGAGCGGAGAGCCGAGATGGAGGATGGAGGATGGTGGATGGTGATGTCACAGTCATATCTGCCGAAAGGCCGAGGCTGCGGAAAGGTGGAGAGAAGTGACGGGGTGACGTTCACCGTCCATCTGTGACACTTTGCTTGCGCGGAGCGGCTGGAGAGGCCCTGCGTCTCGCCACTTATCTCACTGTCACTCCTTCTCCCAGAAGAAGATAAGTACTCTGAAAACTGTACCATGAGCGCCTTGCGCTGACATTTCACTCATCTTAATTGTATTTTGCACTCCAGTGAGACTCAACAAATTAGTCAGACTTCATTTATTTACTGAGAACGTCTTGCCGTGTTCACCGTTTCTGAAAGATGAAGCATTTAAATACGGAATCAAGCCTGAAAAAGCCGTTTTCATGCACTCAAAGCCAGCTTGCAAACCTGAAGTATCATCAAGCTTGTTGTTTAACATGTCGGATTTCTTTGTGTATGAACAATGAGCCTCTTTGCATGACGTATGACATTTTGCACCGACTAAATCTTAACTCCTGAAATTCCAAAATAAATTTTAAGAATCTTTTCTCCAATTCATTTTTCTCTTTTTAACATCTCTTAAGTTAAAGGGCAATGAATAAGAAGGGCAGGTAAGTTGATCGCCTTAATGGCAATTAAAGTAAATTAATGGCAATGCCTGAAGTTTCTAAGAGACTGCAAAGTATTCACATCCAAGTTGTCAACAATTTCAGTAGGAAGTTCAGGAGGAACTTCTGCTATATTTGGTTTGAAGAGCTAACCAAACAGCAACATAACTTGACACAATTAGTAAAATTATGCTAATGTTAAAATGTTTTACTGGTAGACTTCTGATGTTAGTACCACAGCAGATGATAAAATACTGCATCAATTATTTTTCCAAAAATATGTCTTCTCTATACATCTTAAGTTAAGCTGTGAGCCATCAATGACATGTTTTAGTTCTAAAATCTGAATACAAATATATTCAAAGCAACAGAAAAAAAAAAAAAACTAACTTTATTTTACATAATTTATGTAAGGTGAAGAGCTAAGAGTAACTTCTAACATGCTGATGTGATTACGCCACCAAATCTCAGCTCTATGGCCAGAATAAGTGCTGTTAGAACTGGGTGTACCAGGAGCATGTTATGTTCGGAGGAAACTTTGATAAATAGAATTTGACCGTTTGATTATTTGTGAAATTTGTGAACCGAGATACCAGATAGGGAGTTCTGACTTTTGCCAGAACCCACAACCAGTGTGTTCCCTCTGAGGTTTTACTGATTGCTCTCTTCCGGCTGATGACACAGAAGACAATGAGACTATCTGATAGGAAATGCCAACTAGTTGTTGATGAGCTAATTTCCGTACAACTGATAGCATTTCGGACCCTCTTCCTGAGCTCTAACAGCACAGAGAACTGTGTCTCTTTTTATTTAAGTTAGCAGCTCTCATAATAAAAAAAAAAAAAAAAAAAAAAAAAAAAAAAGAAGAAGTGATTCTTTGCTTCTCACACAGCAAAGTTTCCTTTTCTGGTGATGTTTGTGACTGCAGATGTTTCGCTTCTCACAGAGCAAAGTTTCCTTTTCTGGTGATGTTTGTGACAACAGACGTTTTGCTGGAATTAAAAATAAAATCCTGTCTATTTGCAGATAAATTACAAGAAAGAAGACAAAAAAGTTCAGTCAGTTATAAAGTCATGGAGATAAATAGTGGGAAGTTTAAATTGCAAGTAAAATGAAACTAAAAATGTGGAGTTTATTTTGATTCTTAATGCATCAGAGCAGATTTGTAACACGTGCCGTTTTACAGAAGAACACGTTTTACCAGTTTAACAGAATCACCTAACATTGAAATTAGTCAAGATACAAAATATCACAAAATCTATAAAAAAAATAATAATAATTAAAAAAAAACATTTAACTGGCAAATAACTCATGCAAGAAAAGTTGTACGTTTATTATTTTTTGATTTTGAACTTAATATACACAGCTCTCTAATTTATAATGAGCACATGCCTGTGCAGTGTGTCCACTAGCATGGACTGCAATGCGTGCCAGTGATCCTAATCGTCACCTTATCGTCAGCTGTGCTTACAGATAGTTCCTGTAATTCCAACAGTAAGCTTTGCACAGTTGGGAGGAGAGTTCAAGATAAGTATGTACATCTCGTCACAGGGATTTGTTCTAAATGAGGAACAAGACTTTCACTGCCACAGTGTTTGATAAAACTGCAAACTGAAGATCAACATGACCTACACAGACCGAAGTGCAACACACTGGTCAGGCTGTGATGCAAGGGCAGGGAAGCCAAACACGCTCCACTAATAACCAAAACGCTTTAGACTCAATTCCAGGACAAATTAAGAAATGTTCTTTTTCTCTGCCAGAGATCCAGCTTCATAAGAAGAAAATGATGTATAACTCAAACTGGAATTCAACTTTTTCCATAGCAGATTCTTTAAAACATAGTTTGTGATTTTTTTTGAGAAATTAATCAATTTATAAAATAAAAAACAATGGGGATTTGTAGTTGATCCCCCAGCTGCATTTCAGTGACTGTTTGGTTTTCAACCAAACCTACAGTTGCAGATTATGGTTCAGTGACAGTAAATCTGCAGGCTTCAGATTTCAGATTATACTTAATACCTGATATGAGCTATAGATGCATGAAAGTAAACAATTTACTGGCTCATAAAACCTACTGTAAAAGCATATATTGACCGTCTTTTCTCTGTCTGGGGGCTAATGCTGCCAGTAGACTTTGGCTGGTAGGCTGCAGCTTGTCTGGCTGTGCATATGATGTAACTACTTTGTGGTTAGTTTGTAAATCTGACTAACATAATTGTATCTATATCTGTGCAATCATAAATGACACTTATTGGCAGATCCCCCCATCGTGGAGACTGGCCAAAGAAAATGCTGGCACAACAAACAGAATGTATATTTATGTGATGTTTTGTGTCAACTGCAATGCACTCGACTGGATCCTACGCTCAAGAAATTCAAGCCTAGAGTTTCAAGGAGTAAGGGGGGGAAAAAAAACTGACACCCAGCCATAAACATTACAAAGAGGCTGACCTCAGACAAGCTGCCATGGTCATTAAAACCATGACCACTAACCAGCGACTTTAAAAAAAAAATGCAAGAGTTTGAAGATGAGCTCTTCCCCCCACCACCGTTTTCTTTTCTTTTTTTTTTCTTTTTTTTTCCACAGGAGATACAAGCTCTGGATTTAAATTGGATAATTGTATATGCAAACACATTTACATACAGTGACATTAAACTGCCTCTGTGAGCGAACCACCAGAAACCAAATTTAGATTTAAAGAGGTATAAAAAGCTCTGCGCGGACAGTAAGCGCCCTTCCCGGCCACATAACTCCTCCAGTAACAGAGACGTGCTTTGGGGTTTATTGTCTGCACAGGAGCCATCGGCCGAGGCAACGTGGGGCCTGAGCGTCTCCCGCATACCGCAGAGGATACAAGTTTCCATCATACAGTTTATCCCTCAGGTGACAAGTCCGCGCTCCACTTGGCGACAGAGACGAGCGCATGCCGTCAGGATGGCTCTGTCAGATGGATGAGTATGGGAACTGTGTGCTGATGGCGGTCAGCGTTTGGGATGAGTGGTGTGGATGTCACTGGCAATGGAGTGGAATCTGAAATAAAATCAAACAAGCCCTAGGGCTGACTTTGAACAAAAAAAAAAAGTCTATCAGGGTATTACTCTGCAGAAAATTTTGCTGGCATAGTACTTTTCAACCCAAGTGGGGTGTGACAGCTCACAACACGATATTAATATATTATTTGATCCACCCGCCCCCGAGTAATGGAGCCATAATGCATTAAGAACTCCAGTGAGGCTGAAGACCCTGAGCAGTAAAACATTTTGACCACTTCTCATATGAGATGACATTCGGGTCATGTGAGGACAGCGAAGCGGTGATGAGGTTAATATTACCGTTACTGGTAGCCAGAGGGAAGGAGAAAGAAGAAAATGAGAGGACGGAGAGTGAGTGAAATGCATTTCACTTTTTTGGCACATCAAATTACCTGCTCTGCAAAATGCAATGAAGAAGCAGCCCGCCCACTGCTAACAGCTTCTCTAATGGTGTTGCCTTTAAAACCTTTATCATTAATTCATTGCCAAGAAATTTCCAGAAGCAAGGGTTGGAGCTTTTGTTTTTAGCTGAACTTTAGAACCAGAGCACTCGAGATCAGTGAATGCCCAAAAACAGCTTTTTTTTTTTTTTTTTGGAGGGTGTTGAAATAATAATAGAAAAGGAGTTATAAGGCAATTAGCTCAAGTTCAGATGACTTTTATTTCAGACTATTCAGAATGGTAATTTGCTGAGAAGAGAGCATGTTGGGTGGTAATGAATGCTGGGGTTTCCCATTGTGTTTTCTGTCAGAAACGGATGGTTTGATTAAACACATGGCACATTCAAGACTAGAATCTGAAATTACTTTCTCTACCGCTTTACAAAAATTGTACATAAAGAAAAAAAAAAAAGTAATTTCTTTCACTGTATTCTTTCCAAAGATATCACCACACCCCAACCATACCTTGGAAGACAACAATCCCAGCCACCTCTCATCTGTGTTGTATCCATCAAAAACTCTTGCATCCTTAAATGTAGAAGGTGAGCCACCATCACACAAAAAAAGAAACAAACAAAAAAAAAAAAAAGCCAGCATCCAAATCAACACAATTAGGCATGGAGAGAAATGTGAGGCACGTCGTCACATCTCAAGAGCTTCATTAGGGCTCGCAAAAAGACAAGAAGATGACAGACGGGACGCTGTGTGTGCAGATTTGGGAGGAGCCTTAGCAGGTGTACTTAGCAAACCAGTTACCATGGAACCTAGGTAGAGCTTGTCCTAGAAAATACAATACCACTGGGCTTATTGTTGACTGCGGGGGTTACAAAAAGGAGCAGAATGACCTGTTAATGTCAGACGCAGACAATGTTTGGCTTTGTTTACCAGCGGTTAGACCTCAGTGGCATCATAATGTCTACCACCATAAACGAAAGGTTTTTCCATCCAGTAGGTCTGGACATTAATAGAGTTTATTTAGGGTGTCCCAACAATGCAACATTAGTGCTTTATATGCAGTCTTTAAAAACTGCATCGAATTTGTCGTTAGCCTTAAGCAAGCAAGTTACAATTATGATAAATTTGTGTTAACTTCCTGGTCAAAATTCACTATATATAGTTTCTATCAAGTGTTTAATCAGTGATGGATCCCTTACTTGTAATAGAAAGACATCATGTCACAGTTAGGCTATAGTCAAAGTAGTCAAATAAACAAGTCTTCAGAGCAGAGGAAGACTACCATGATGGACATGGTAGACCATGATGGACATGATGGATTTTAAGCATTTAAACCCACTCAAAGTGAAATTATTCCAATATGTGGGGCAAACTGCAGTATTATTGAATATTAAACATTTCCAGCTAAGTTTGTATCTACTTTTTCAGCCACACAAGGTCGGCATTATTGCACAATGTTAAGCTGCTGGCTGTATGAATCTACATAATCAGCTGCAACTCATCAGTCCACTTTAACAACTGGTTTTACACCCACTGGTTTTGTCTTCACAAAAACGCTGTTTCTTGATACAAGAGCACAGGCTGTCGGTTGAGAGCGTGTTCTGTCATGTTTTGCCTCAATCAAGGCTATGAAAGTCAAAAAGACGTTCTCCATATCCAGATTCTTTCAAGTCGAACAGGGTAAACATTTAAATTTTGTGCCAGGCTCTCATTCTTGCTGAGGCATAGTCTCATAGTTCTTTGGTAATTATCCAAACAGACTAACAATCAGATGATTGGGGCTCAAGAAAACAGCTTCCAGCATACCGACAGTCTTTTGCCAAAGCATTTGTGGTTAGTTTGCTATAAGCTGGCAAAACAGCTTAAAAGGGGAGTCCATTTGGCTAGAAAGCCTACTGCTCCGAGGATCTCTTTACTTTCTACAAACTCACCTATTTTTACTAAAAGGTGAGGAGACGGACAATGGTTACTTCACATAGCTTCACATCAACATTTCTAGTCTATCCCTTTGAAGTGATTTTAATAACGGAACCTCCGTAAATTGTGCAAGCCTAATTCTTCAATACAAGAACACAATGGGGCTTTTATCACCATTACAAACTTACCATCAGAGGTCTAAAATTAAAGGATTACGGTGCAAGCAAAAACCTGAATATGTTAGCAAAATGTAAAACAAAAAAAAACAAAAAAGCAGTGTGGCAGAAGTGGCAAATTACACAGAAGAAAGGAAAAACAATGAATTGTGTTTCGTCACCAGCTTCCCTCCACTTCTGCTACAAAACCATCTCCGGATTGGATCAGTAGCCGGAAAGTTTGCCAGCTGGCATCTGATGAGTCTAATGCACTGGTAGGTCAATATGGAACAAGAAGCCTTTTACTCCAATATCATGAATCTCAAACCCAAGCCTTTACCTTTTTATCGTTTGTTTAGGTCGACATGTTCTCTGATGGAATTTGAGTGGGGGGCGCGGGTGGAGCACGCGGTGCATCTTTAATGCAACAATCGACGGCTCTCCAGGGAGTTACTGAATACCTTAGACTGCTGGAGTACTTCAGGAAGATTCAGCAGCTTATAGAAAAATGGGCGCGGCCAAGTCTATGACCCAATCAAGTTTAACTATGACTAAGACTCAGTGATTGGAAAATTAATTTTTAAAAAAGCCAATTAAAATAAGTTATAGTCTGAGGAAGACTTTCCGATGTTTGAAAGAGTAGGACAAAACCTAAACGAGTCAGAAATGAGAGGCAATAATGTATTTTGATACGGATCCCGCTGAAAACAATCCATAGTTTCAAATTGCTTCCAGATGCTCAGTCGCCTTGCATATTTTGGCCCTATTTTGCCATTCTTTCAATCTTTGGGCTTCCTATTAGTTCTCATCTGCCAAGCCACCACCCAATGCATTTCTGACTACACCACTGGAAACTTTGGGTACTTTTGTCTTTTATTTAAAAAAGAAAAAGAAAAAGGACCGCTGAACCACAGTTTACGCTCTGTATCAAATGCCTGAAAAAACACCACCAAAAATAAAATACAATCTTCAAACTGCACGACTTTATACCAAAACCTGGCTGTTTCTTCTAAGACAGTGAAAAACATCTCCGGAGTGAGGATTTTGTCATTTTGTGGCAATTCAATGACACACAAGGCTGAGAATCCAAACAGGATACAAGGTATGTTGTGAATAGTTTTCATCCCTACAGCTGTTCAACAAACGTCATAGAAGTTCTGTGCAAAACCTCAGCAGAGTGTGGTGATGGGCTTGCACCCTGAAACGCAGTTCACATGCTGCACATGGACAGCTGTGCTGGAGCCCAATGGGACATGCTGGATGTGGAAATGTTGGCAGTCTTTATGAAATCTACCAGCAATGGTGGACACGGAGCACATTTTCTATGAAATGCACAATGCCAGTATTAAATGCTAGAGATGGTTTAAACCATCTGGCTTATAATCATTACATGTTTATTTTGAAATAAAAATGAAATCATGATAAATTGAAGAAATGTGTAACACTGACTGCTCTCGCACAATGTAAGGATGTCTATTCTGCTTCCAGCAAAAACAATAATTTATGACACAAAGAGTTCTTCAGGCTCCTGAAAAAAAATCAGAGCTTTTCTTTCTTTCAAATATTGTTTTAAACACGTGTTACTACAAACGACCCTTGTAGGAACTGGTCCATGTTTATGGAAAAAAAAAAAAAGTGTTTATGAGAAAAGGAGATTTACTAGAATTCTCTTTGCTGAGTTTTATTTGCACAGATCCCTCTGTTCCACAACCTGGAGGGTTTTAGTGTAGCAGCAGATTTTCAGTGATGCAGAGACAGCTCTGTAACCTTGGGCTGTTTGGAGGAAAATTGTTTTATCTGCAAAAACATCTCATTGTTATAGCAGTTACATTCTCAATTTGTCAAGAAAGTTGAAAGATTGAATGATTGGATTTGCTAAAAATCATCATCAGCGGGTCGGAGCGTTACAGAATGCATGATGGGGGAAAATCAATCTAAAAAAAATTATTTGCGTACGTCTATATTGGTCTAGAATTTTCTAGCATTTTCTTGCTTTGTGTGATACGAAGCCGGAGCAAACGTCACTGTAGGACAATTGGGAAACAGTACTGGGGATTAAAAGAGCATCAGTGGAAAAATAATTGACCTGAAATCTTTAAGCTGAGGCTACAATAAGCATTCAAAACTAACATGTCATGAATTAAAAAAAAAGAAAAGATTGAATGAACACAACTGTATAGTATAACCAATTATGTACAGACATGCTTAAAAAGAAAAACCAAACCACAGAGCCAGATGATCTAACTGTCACACCAAGTCTGTGCTCTTTTCTGCTTTTGTTTTCAGCAAACGAAGACTGACAGTGCAGTAAAACAAAGTTCTGCTCCGCACAGCGTTAACAAAGACGTGTAAAACAGCCTTCAAGATTTTTATTTTCTCGCTCGGATCTTTCCGGGATGTTTTCAGTCAGACCTCCAGACCACCTGAAGGCTACCACCAGGAGAAAACCCTTTCACTGCTCTCATAGCAGACATGGAGGGGAAAGGGAAAGACATCCTCGTGATCGGGATACGCCGTCAACTAACATTAAAGCGCACAGCCAACACGTACAGCCTTCTGGAAACATCTGTGGATTTGTGGAGGATTGTCGGGGAGGAAGGATAAACAACATGCTTACAAGCATCTCAAACCTCCATAACCAGAGCCCGTGTAATGCATAAATCACAAGGTTGTGGTTGTGGATCAAAGAGGACCCAGCGTTGCATGGTGCAAGTTGCAGGAAGTCCATGAGCCAAAAGAAAAAACTAACTTTCTTCGAGAAGAAAGTGGAGCACGAGGAACACTGAAGAGAGGGGGAAAAAAAAATAAAACAAAAGAAACAAACGTGCAGCTAATTGAGACATTTAGTTCAAAGACGTGCTTCAACGATAACTTGAGCTCAGGAAAACAAGAGAAGGTAGAATAATGGTCGCAAACAAAGTGGAGCAAAGGAGAAAACATGCAAATGGGGGGACAACAGAGCTAGAA
Organism: Poecilia latipinna; assembly: GCF_001443285.1. NCBI lineage: Eukaryota > Metazoa > Chordata > Actinopteri > Cyprinodontiformes > Poeciliidae > Poecilia > Poecilia latipinna. The sequence goes on from NW_015115304.1 coordinate 108,989, forward strand.
GAGAGAACCCCTGACAAAGGCAACAGAACACAGTGAGAACACAGCGGTGCCGAGCACAACACACCAGAACAGGCTGTAATTGTGTTGTGCGGGACTGACCCCAGCGCATCCCAGCAGGCCCTGCATGATGAATGGGCCTGGCATGACTACATCCCACACATCACCCTCCCTCCTCTATCCACCTCCTCCTCCTCACATGCTCTTTTCTCTTCCTCGCTTCCCTGTCGCCACTATTAGCCCTCCTTCTGTCCCTCCCTTCTCTCTCTCTCCTCATCGCCCCCAAAAACCACACTCCATTCAGCCGCTGCCATCCCGCAAGATTAATTTGCATTCAGGGCACTTAGTCCTCGCATTGTGTTCTGACACAATGACATATTACAGTGCATGGCACACCTATTAAACATATACTCTAGCATGAGGAACAATGCTTTTTTTTTTTTTCCCCTTTTTTTTCCTGCGAGATATTATGATGGAGTACAAATGTGTAGAGGGGGAAGCATGCCGGGGTACGGCTTGATTGGTTAAGAACACAGAGCGGCTGACACGGGAGTCGCTGCAGAATCATTACAGGAACAGTTAGATAACCTCGATTAATGATTCACTAGAGCCAAACTAATAAAGTGGGTCAGACTGTGTGTTGGCAGTGGTAGCGAATGCGCAGAGACCTTCAGGTTAGGGCCGCGTGTGAAGAACAGCAGCAGCAGCGAGATAGAGCTAGTAAAGGAAAATTAAAGAGGGAGAGAAAAGCAATAGAAGTGTTGGTGTAGCTCAACTCTAGACCCTGAGGAATGAGACAGTAATGCAGTGGAAATGGGCTTTTTCCTCTTTCTTTGCACACTCCCATTCTCCTTCCACTGATCCATCGTGCCAAAGTCCATAGGGAGCGAAAGAAAATAGGGAGGGGGGTGAGACGAAATTTAATTTGCTACACTGTCTCTAGCTATCACCCACTACGCCTGGGGGCCCGAAAAGAAATAGATTCTGGAATTTAAAAAAGAAAAAAAAAGTTGAGCGAAACAGGGAAATAAAAACAGGGGCACTTGGAGACAATGGCGCAGAGGGTGGCTGGGAGAAATGAGAGCGGAGTTTAAGAGGGGTGGGGGGCGGGGGGTAAGTAGGTAGGAGGACGGTTATGTAGGTCAGATATTAACCGCGTGGTTATCATAAACCGGTTCTGAGGCCCGGCCATCTGGGGAGGCCATGGGGTTGTTCAAACAATCACATCAGCGTGGAGGACAGTCGCCACTCCTCACAATGCAACGATCAAACTGAGAGGTAGCTGGGGGGTTAACAAGCCATTACTTCACCCTGTTGCTCTCCCAGAGGGGGGCGGTGGTGGGAGGCGCAGGATGGAGCTCTGTTGGTCCTTCAAACCCCACAGCGCACCTTCGGGCTGTTAGTTGACAAAGAGGAGCTTAGCGGATGGACGGCAGCACAGAGGCCTCTATTGGGGAGAAAAGAAAGAAGCAAGGGCGTCGACTATAGAGACAGTCGTGGATTATATTCGAGTCCCATTACTCGCCTCTAGCTTTTCACTACCTGTCACACAAGCACTCGGAGAACTAAAACAGTAAAGCCACAGTCTTTCCGACTTCAAAAGGCTGCTTTACTGCGGTAGATGAGCAGCAAAGCAGAATAAAGGAAGAAAAGAAGAAAGAGGAATGTTAAAAGAAAAAAAAAACCGCTATCACTATAGCAATGTGTTGTGGAATATTAACATGAATTTCAGTGTCGGGTTTAGACTTGAGAACGGAGCTGCACGTTTGCTGGTGTCTATCTGCAGTGGTCATTGGGTCAGAGGCGCGGTGCCCGACGGTAGCGTTTTTGGACTGTGTGAGGAATCTGGAGAGAGCCAGGGAGAACACGCAAGCAGAAAGAACTCAGCTTTTTTTGTTGCAACTGCGTCCCCTGTAGCTACTTTCTCATTGTTCTTAAGCTTGAATTAAAACCATCTAAACTGTTATTGGTAAAAATGTAATCACAAAAGTTATCCCCTTCCCCCTCCCCGCCTTGTAACAATAAACAATCTAATAAATACCCACCTCAAATAGCCACAGAGTTAAGTCGTGGGATTGCAGAATGAATTAATTTATCAGATCTCTGAATCACTTCCACAGCTTCACCTCAGCCCACTGAGATCCAATAAGCCCAGGTTGGGCCGCAGTTCAGAGTTGGGGGGCCATTACCAAGAGAAAACAAACAACAGACCTTTGGCTGGGCTCACACAGCCTGGTCCAGACACCTGTGTTCCATTCACCGCTTATATCCGGCCACTTAACACTTCACAGAGGGGGTAGACTGCTGTTTGTGTTTGCAGGCTTGTACTGCTCACTGAAGTTCCTCTAGTTAAGCTTTGCACGGCCTAAGAACTCCTCTGTAAGGACAGAAAGATTCTGCTGTTGAGTTCTTCCGCTCGGGGGCAGCCGGCTGTCGAACCACCCGACTGTCACGACGGACCCCACTTGTACCTGCCCCACTGAATAAAAGTGTTCAGAACCTGGCAAAGCAACCCTCATTCATCCTGCTGTTGTCTTTCAAAGTCTCCAGTCTTCCTTCTGCCCCATCTGCGCCTGTGCTGACCTCCAGGTTGCCAGCACCTGTCCCGCAGAGACAGGGGCAAGCGCTGCACAAACATTAGCGCACACACACTCACACTCACACTCACACTCACACACACACACACACACACACACCAGTACCACCCAGGCTGGATGAGACAGCATTGTTGCGGATCACTGGAGGGGTGCGCTTGAAGCTGCCAGAACCTCCATCCTGGGGTCTGCACTTCTTTCCACCCCAGCAACTCGAGCTAGAAAGCGGGTATGTCATCAGCTTAGGTCCATTTGCGCATGACATGCACTAATCTAAAATGGAGATGATCCATATCTCTGGCTAAGCACTTATCTTTGCAACACAACAATTAGGTTAGATTGAAGGCTGAGCTCTTCATATGTATTAATGTCCATTTGTATCCCAGGACGACTCCCACTGTTCACAAACCAACGTCGCTCAGAAACGGCAGTCGACCGGACGTCAACCGGCTAGCTGGTGCTTTGGCCCAGAGAGGCTTTGGAGAGGGGAATAAAGGATGAGTGAGAGAAATTCAGCTACATATTTACGGCCCTGGTGGGACCGTAAAAACGCTCGCAGATGAGAGACTGAGTGAGGTCAGAGACATGCATGTTTTTAAACAAGCACAGTTGTCCTGCAGACAATCAGTTTCTGTCATCGCAGGCTAACAAAGGAAATCCGAAACCCCTGCTTGACCTTTGCGTAGGCGTCCGCTCCTGGCTTTCTTCTGAGTCTCACTGCGAACTAACTGCCAGGTAAACACTGAGCGCCAATTTCCACCAAGGCAGCATCCGTTCATGTCGGAGAGCTCTTTAAAGCCTCGGGATAAAGAGTCAAACAATGCAAAACTGCAAAATAGGAAGACTGGTCACACTCTCGCTTCTCACTAAACCAGGTACAGTTCTTGGAATCCAATAACTTTGCAAACACTCAAATGCATCCTTTTTATCACATACTCCACAGTGTGCCGTTGAGGCTATTGAAGATTATAACAAAAAGTTAAATTCAGCAGCTGCATTTTGCGGTGCTGTGTAATCCCTGAGAACAATGTTTGACCCAATCCATTAAAATCACAGAGGTTAAAACGGTGTAACAAAGCACTTCTTGGTGTACAAGAATACAATACAAGAGTTTCAGCCACATTACAAGTTATTAAGAAAAGGAGGGAAAAATAATCTATTTTGCTTTTTGATAAAGACGTGTAAACATGAATACCGTAATAAGATGTGCTGGTAGTTCTTAATACATTTTCTTCATTGATGAAGCCATAAAAGTGTATTTTTTTGCAGCTTTCTTTTTTTTTGTGGCATATTGAGACACCATTTTTTTCCATGCCTTTATTAGAGAATCTCTAAATACAGAGCATGTTGCAGGATTCATTTCCTCTTTACTAGAAAATATTTAATCTAAAAAAAATCCATTGGTATACTCTACAATGAGCAGTCCAGTTACACTGAACCAGATTTTTTTCCCCTTTAAATAAAACATGTATTTCACATCTTTATCAACCTAAAAAAAAAAAAAAAACATTATAAAGGAAAAAAAAAAAAAAATGCCTACCACAAAGTTGTTTAAACTGAATAAATAACAAAACTGTTTATTGTGCTTTCCGGGGAA